>NC_051185.1:76412304-76712304 GCF_013339695.2 Rhipicephalus sanguineus
GGATTGCGCCGCTGACGCGCGCAATCAACGCCGGCTCTGTGTAGCGTGCGAAAGCACCTCTTCCTTAACCCACTCTTCCTCTTTGAAACCTTTCCTCTCTCTCATTAGAGCGGTGGAGAGACGCTGGAATGCAACGCGCATGCCATCAGGGGCACGAAAGAGATGAAGACGAAGAACGGAAGAAGGAAGGGCTCTCCATTGTGCAAACACGTAGACAAGTGCGGCGTGCCTTCCATATCGGCCGGGCCGAACAGCCGCCGACGGCGTGACACCGGTCATTCTACACTATATATATACACATACGGTACCGACGCTCCTTCTCTGAGCTGTTATAGTTACTGCCTCGAGCACCGCTGTAGGGGCTGGAACCGCTAGCACCACCGTCATTCTGGGAAGCCATAAAATGCGGGAACCGCCGGTCCGACTGTCTCTCTCTGCACGATACGCGCTGCCATAAACATCAGCCTCGTCTCCTTGGGCGGGCGATCGCCCTCGAATTCTCTTTCTTTCTTTCTTTCTTTCTTTCTTTCTTTCTTTCTTCTTTTCTTTCTTTCTTTCTTTCTTTCTTTCTTTCTTTCTTATTATACGTTGTCCCGAGTACAATACACAAAGGAGCATGAGAGAGAATAAAGGCGGGGATGTTAACCAGTCTAGAATAAGTAGTACGCTACTCTACAATCGGGAAAGGAATTATGTATTTTGAAAGTAGAGGCAGAGAGAGAAAAAGATGGAGAGGGGGCGCACGCACACACGCGAAGGCTAGTGTTTCTTGATGTACTAATGTCGTTAGGGACCCTTTAACGACTTTGTTGGGTCCCTAAAAGTGGTCAAATACATGTACCTCAAGAAATACTAGAATAAACTTCAAAGTCTCGCTTCTCACAGTACCACAGGACAGGTAACACCATATATAGCTACACCTAAAGTGAGCTCGGTTCGAAAACGATGGCAATCTGTGTTTTGTTTCTTTCTTTCGGTTTCGTTCTTCCTTCCTCGCGCAATGCAACGCGTCCCGAATGACGGTCTGTGACGATCGTCACTCGCTACGAAAAGTCATCAGGGCCGGCCTCGATCGTGTCGTCCGGCGCCTGCGCTACGGGCGATGAGAAACGGCACGAAATGTAGGCCATCCACCACGACCACCACACTGGCGAGTTCTGGAATCGCCAGACGAGGTACAGACATCAAACCCTCCGCTTCCATCGTGGCAGTGTCATATAGGCTAAGTCGTGTGAGCGATTGCTTGTTTTTTTTTTCTTTTTGCCCCGATTTTGTGTTAAGTATATACGTATACTCCTAGGACCATCACTGAACTCAAGCGCACCCCGATAGTAACGACGAAAGAATAGCTGCGTTGGGTGGTAATAACGCTGGAATCCGAGACGTCCTTCTGTTATATATACTCATCTGGAAAATATAGTAAATCCGATACCATGGGAATGTCGAGGGATAACAAACAATACTGTTGATGCAGCCTCTGGCGATCGCCTCCGCGCGCGCTGGGAGACTGTGTTGTACGGCTCTGCCTTTCATGATCAACTTTGGGCTGTCCAGGGGGCCGAGAAAGCCGCTAGGTCCTAAGAACTCCTGGCCGTCACCTAGGCGGCCCCTTCTGCCACTCCCACAAACTCGCAGCACCACTGAATAAGGTTATTTGCACTGCCTGACTGAACACGTACTTTGGGTTTTTCAATGCGGGCTTCTTTGTATGGGCACCTTGGAATGGTAATCTAACGCATATATAAGGACGGGACGGGACACAGATTTCAGTTTAGTTACAAGGCAAAACCACGATATGATAATAAGGTACGCGACAATGGGGGGGTCTCTGAAATATTTTAACCATTTCGGGTTCCTTAACGTGCACCAAAATGTAAGTGCACGGATATGATTGCATTCCGCCCCATCGGAATGCGGCCACCGTGGCCGGGATTCGCACCCATAAAGAAAGTTGATGAGAATAACCGGTATGCTACCTTGCGCTGAGTAAAGGCAAGTGAAGAAGGAGAAGGGGAGCTCATACACAAAGTGAAAGTCAACGATTGTGTGGTATGCGACATGACTCGTCAATTGCGATAAATGCAATTACGACTATACAACGTCTTGTGCGAGTATGTCGTCTTTATAAAGCTTCTCGCAATGCAATCGCGGCCTTCGGCTGCAATGACTCCAAAGGATAACGTTTCAGAATGGTTTCTAGTGACATCGGTCTGGGGTCACGGCGAGAAAATTATAAGAATATGAAGGCTGAACACAGACATACTTCGGTAAACGTGCAGCGCGGCACAAAGCGAGGGGCAAAGAGTGGACGACACCAGCGCTTGACTGACAATTGAAAGTTTAATGCATTGCCAGTCACGATATACAACTAGGTGACATGGTGACAACTTCCAGTTGTCAGTCAAGCACTCGTGCCGTCCACTCTTCGTGCCTCGTTTGCTGTGGCGCTGCTCTTTTACCCTTGCAAGTATGTCAGTGTATGAATTCACCCAATTTACCGTGTTAAAGACTACAACCCACCCCCCCCCCCTCGCCCCAGCCAAACAAAGAATAATAGAAAATAACGCAGTGTCGAGATCTTGAACGGTGCACGAATGTAATACAAACCTTTAATTCAAAAACTTTTTTTTTTTTGCCAAGCTGAATTAACAACACCTGAAACACAGGCGAGGAAGAAAAAAGGTAATAGAGGTCATCCTGTGTACTCGTCCCGTCCGTGTACTTATTATCATTTATTTATTTTCCGTTTCGCGGGAACGTTCGTTTTATCCTTACTCTTACACGCAATTACACACACGGCGGCTACCACGGAGTAAATAAATATGTTTCCTTTTCGCCAATGAGTCCACGAACAGCAACCGCGCGGGACCAGCCGTTATTACAGGCGCCAGCGAACCGTTAAACTCTTTGTCTTGATACCGCCGGCATCGCGACTAGTTCAGTGGACCTGGATTAAGCGGCCGCTAACCAACCTGCTTTTCGCAACGACTGGCGGGCACACCCTTTCTTTAACAATTCATTTTGGCCGAAGCACCACGCGAACTTGCACACACGTACACGCATACAAGCACACACGCACACACACACACACACACACACACATACATACATACATACATACATACATACATACATACATACATACATACACACATACGCACGCACGCACGCACACAGACACAGACAGACTAGGAAGAGGTAGCAGCTATTTCCTCGGTTAGGTCAGCGTAAGAAAAAGGCAAGTGAACACACCAATTACCCGCGGGCCGAAATAGGTTTTTCTTATTAATTACACATTAGGAAGGGGACGCAATTAAGGGGCGACTGAACGCACGCGAGTGTTTTATTCAGTGGGCGTCGCGACGCAAGGTACGGTGCGAGCAGTCGCCGTGTAGCTGTGAGTGCTCATTAAAAAAAAAAATAATAAAAGAACAGTGCGCAGTCGACCGACTCCGTAATGTCGCTGGCGATCGGTTCCACAGCGGCGGCGGCGGCGACGCGAATGGGAAAATCGATTCCAGTGCTTATCGATTTCCTCTTTCAGTAATTTACTTTAACGCGTTGTCAAGACACCTGCTGGCGTGCTCGCCGATAATAACGGCTCCAGTGGTTTAACGGCCAAATGGCGCACACGTGTACGGTGCGCCACTGCGCTCTTGCACCATCATCACACCAGGACTGGAAATGGCGCCAAATCTCTCGACTGCAAATAAAGTTCAGCGAATGAAAATAAAGAACGAAAGAGGAATAAAGGAAGGTGCGCCGCGCCGTTTTAATCGAAGCGCGACGAAGCGAAACGGCGGCTTCATTTTGGTGGCTGACACTCAACATTGAATACGGCTTTCCTCAAGGACGTTCGCTCTATACACGGTGGTCGTCAAAATTTATGTCTAATTACAACTCGAAATAATGCACCTAGTTTTTGGCCAGTACCCCATCCAAGTTGGTACAACCTCCCAAGTGGCCGCGCCTGAATGGCCATCAACGAGACAGGCAACCATGGGCAGGTATAGCGAGCACCGACAATATACTTTGAAGTCAGCCGCTGCAGCGCTCACATTTAGTGTGCTCAAACACTGCCAGGCACACAGAGCCATGAAAGAACGCGTCCATTTTGATTTTTTTTTATATATAGGCGTACATCCCAGGGACGCAAGCGATGGGTCCCAACGGGTATCATTAGTATCCCAATGGGTATCAGCAACATTCATCTCATCGACGACCATTTTCTTGAAATCTCACCACACCGCCTACAATCCACCTCGTTCTCGACTGCGCTTCCTTCCCACCTACACAGTTACCTCTTACCTTAAAATAGACCAGCGGCTGCGTACGCCCTGTACACGCCTTACGCGGCATACACAGTATCACTGCTTCCTCTCAATGTTGCCAGGAATAAAGCTATACGGACCGCATCTCCGCTGACATAAAGACGAGGGATTTAAACGGAGTTCGCTGGTGTATCGCCGTCTACAACTTTTCGCTCGACCGCACGGTCCTCAAGTTAGCGTATAGTCCTTTGCTTCTCAAGCCTCTTATGCCGCCGTGTTTGTGCCGCAAATGCTATAGTGTCGATAGAAAGTAATTACTACACATAATTGCTATTAAAGCACGAAATACGAGCACGCCGCGGTGGTCTAGAGGTTATGGTGCTCGATCCGAAGGACACGGGATCGAATCCCCGCCGCGGCGGCCTCATTTCGATGAAGAGGAATTGATGAGGCCCGTGTGCTTACAGATTTAGGTGCGCGTTGAAGAACCCCAAGTCAGGGGCGTAGCCACGTTAGGGCACACCCGGGCCCGTGCCCCCCCCCCCGAAATTTTTTTTTGCCATAGCATACAGAGCAGAAAATGACACTCGACCACATCTGCCTGCTCGTCCCCACTACAGATCAAGGAGGTGCCCCCCCCCCCCCCGAAAAAAATTTCTGCCTACGCCCCTGCCCCAAGTGGTCGAAATTTGAGGAGCCCTCCACTACGGCGTCTCTAATAATCATATAGAGGTTTTGGGACGTTAAACCCCAGCAGCTATTCAGCGCAAAATACGATAACTTGGGGGACCGAGACAGGAAACGACAGGACGCAACGCTGACAATCAATGGATGTTTTTACAATTGAAGCAAACGTTTTTAAACCGCAGCTTTGTGGTTTTGTGGTTGCTGTAACCGGCTCGGGCTTGGAACTGCGGCACCTTCTCGGCCTGCGTGGCAAGACAGCGCTGTCTTGCCGCGCAAAAGCACTGTTCGTGTTCTTGAGGTACAATGGACTTAACCAAAGTTTGTGAATGACTCTTTTGTGTATATATGCGCGTATGGGACTGTACGTACCGCTTGTGTGAATATGTGATTCACTGTATATACCATAGCCATCGCCCGACACCCGGAGTCGCAAGCCAGGCGACAAACCAGGCTAACCTCTCCGGGATTTTCATTAAAGAATATTTTATATATCTCTCTCTGTTGCTGTGGTCGTCGTTGATATGAACAGGTACCGATCACCCAAATTCGCTATTATCCTAAATGACTGCACACACACACACACACACACACACACACACACACACACACACACACACACACACACACGTGTGTGTGTGTGTGTGTGTGTGTGTGTGTGTGTGTGTGTGTGTGTGTGTGTGTGTGTGTGTGTGTGTGTGTGTGTGTGTGTGTGTGTGTGTGTGTGTGTGTGTGTGTGTGTGTGTGTGTGTGTGTGTTGTGTGTGTGTGTGTGTGTGTGTGTGTGTGTGTGTGTGTGTGTGTGTGTGTGTGTGTGTGTGTGTGTGTGTGTGGTGTTGTGTGTGTGTGTGTGTCACTAGACCGCCGTGGCGGGTCGTGCCTCGATTACCAGCAAGGGTCTCGAAATATAGATGAGAATGTCCCCTAATACCAAAGTCTCTAGACAGTGGGACATCCGTAGATAAACTGTCATATACAGACAACATAATAGACATACGTACTTAGAATTAGGTGCGCGTTAAAGAACCCCAAAAATTAATCCGGATCCCCCCCCCCTCCCCCCATACGACGTGCTTCGTAATCATATGGCGGTTTTAGCACGCAAAGGCCCCCAGCAATTTTTATTATTTTTTTTTCGTCGAGGGTATACGAAAGAAAAAAGGGGAACTATAGCTTCAGACCAGCTTCCTTTCGAAACTCTAAACGACGCGTTTCTTTCCGGTCACAGGTGGAAATGGATATCGTACGTCGGCCTCGACTGCGAGAACAACTGTTATCGTTGCGCGGCGCAGCGCTCAAAAGCACATGCGTCGCCCTTGACGTCAACGCTCGAAGTCCTCTGTGCCAACACTCCTTTCCGCCCCCTTCCTCTTAAATATCGTCCCCGTCTGAGCGTTCAAAACATCCGCTCATGATGAGCCTGATGCGTCGGAGACAGTCCGCGCTTAAAATGTAGCCTGCCAGATACACTGGAAAGCGAGAATGGAAAGCGTAATTAAACGAAGATGACAAGCATGCACAACTCAAATTTCGCAGGTGTCAGAAGGACTAGCCGTTTGGCTAGCTGGTCTGACATGTTAACTGCAATAATGGTGATAATAATAATAATAATCAATCAATCAATCAATCAATCAAATGTTTATTTAATGTGCCCAGGAACAACCGTAAGGTCTTTGTACTGGCGCACAAAAAAAAAACAAAAGAAACAAAAAACAAAGGAAACATTCATAATGAAATATCAGGGATAAAGAAAACGTTATAAAATTGCACATATACAACTATGCGCAGGCAGAAAAAAAAATATCAACAGTGTACAAGGCTATGTAAGTACAGTGCAAAGCTCGGAGCAGAACAACGACTGGGAGCTGTGAAAAACATCGAGCTCCAAAAAGTAAGCATTGTAAAGACGTTGTATCCTGCCAATGGTCGAATGTTCACAGAGGCAGGCGGTTACATGAAAAGGTCTATTCTCTCTGGTCAGCTTACGTGGAATTCGGAAATTAATACAGTTGAGCAGTACAGGGCAGGATATGATACCATGCACAAGCTTGTAAAGAAATAACAGATCAGCGCGATTTCGTCGGCAGCAAAGTGATGGCAATGATAATAATCCAGCAGCGTTAGAACGAGATCCAGAGTCATTTCTAGCGAAACGATGGTTGTAAATGCTTAGGAATTTTTTCTGGACTCGCTCAATGGCGTTGCTGCTGGAATTAGGAATGCCATTCCAGATCACAGATGCATACTCTAGTTGAGGAAGACATAGCGCGGTGTACAATTTTCGGAAGGGCACAGGAGAACGGAATTCTCTAGACATTCTGCAAACACAGCCTAGGGTGCGAAGACCCCGCAAAGCAACACGCTTAGCGTGAGCAGAAAAGTGTAAGGTGCTATCAAAAAGAACACCTAGATCATTGATCTCACATACCTTACACAACGACACAGAATTGACAGAATATAAAAATGGCACACTGGATGTTTTTCGACTGAAACTCATTACCTTGTTTTTTGAAATATTTAGGGAGAGGTTATTGCTCCTGCACCATTCAGAAAAAGAACACAGATCAGATTGCAGCAAGCGACAATCGATAACTGAATGAATTTCCTTAAATATATTTATGTCATCGGCATACAAAAGGAAAGAAGAATTCCAAATGACAGAAGAAACATCATTAACATAAATTAAAAAGAGGAGTGGGCCCAGTACCGACCCTTGAGGAACCCCACTAGTAGCTTTATACAAAGAGGACGTTTGGCCATTAACGGCAACGTAACATAATCTATCAAGAAGATAGCTATGGAGGAGATTCACAATTGAAGAATCAACATCAAAGTGTGCAAGTTTATCCACAAGAAGCGAATGGCTGACAACATCAAAAGCTTTGCTAAGGTCACAGTAAATAGCGTCAACCTGTCCTCTCTGCGAAATAGGCGTGGAGACTTGCATCATGAAACTGGCAAGATTAGTGACAGTTGAGCGGCCAGCGAGAAACCCATGCTGATTCACAATCAATGAATTTTTTACATCAAAAGACAATATTTTGTGAAGAGCAAGCTCAAAGATTTTGGATGCGGCACAAAGAAGGGAAATAGGGCGGTAGTTCGAGACGTCACTTTTACAGCCAGACTTAAACACTGGAAAAACACGAGCAGTTTTCCACATGCTAGGAAACGTTGAAGCATGCAGACACTTATTAAATATGGTAGTCAATACTGGTACAAGTATACTGCCATAGGCTTTTAGTATGGCAGAGGGGATGCCATCTGGGCCAGCTGAAAAGGATGGTTTCAAGCGCTTAATGCATTCTGGAATCGAATCTTCATCTAGCGACACAGCATCAGCTGTGCCAACTGCCTTAACCTGTCGACCGTTACTAGCTACAGAGGCTGGAGACTTATAGACAGATGAAAAATGCATGGCAAAACAGTCAGCAACGGCTTGAACTTCTACTCCATTTGGGTCCAGTATCTTGAAGGACTCGCCACTTTTGCTCGACCGTTTGCGCACATACTTCCAAAACTCAACCGGCCTGTCAGACGCGCTTTTTTCTAAAAATGAAATATATAGACTGTGATCCCGTTTATAAAGGCGTTTACAAAGAGTACGAAAACGACAGAATTCTTCCTTCAAATGAGTTGATGCAGAACGTTTATACTTCCTGTGTGCACGATCTTTATGTTTCAGTGCACTTATAAGTTCTGATGAGAACCAGGAGGGATATTTACAATGATGAGGTGTATACTGGGGAATGAACTTGCGCATGCTGGTCAAGATAAGCTCCGTAAACTGATCGACTTGATCATCAACATTGGATTTGTCAGTTACCAGTGACCAATCTGTGGTGGACAAGTCATGGTACAAGCCAACGTAGTCACCTCGCTTGAAGGCAAATCTGGGCGTTTTGTCGATTTTTCTGGGAAAGCTTGGTTTTTCTGGTGAAATACAGAGTGTTAGTTTGAGTGGTGGGTGAAATTTGTCAGGACGAACAAGAGAGATGTGAGAGAGTGATAATAATAATAATAATAATAATAATAATAATAATAATAATAATAATAATAATAATAATAAGAAGAAGAAGAAGAAGAAGAAGAAGAAGAAAACCATACATAAAACTCAGAAACAAGGCGCGGTCTTTATTTGTCTTTATTTTAGTTAGTTTCGTTGATGTTCTGGAAACAGGATTTAAGAGCATTTAAGGCACGACGTCCAATCACAAAGCGCACTGCATTGAAGAATAGAAACGACGTAAAAAAAAGTGTCAGTTCAATTACCGAATCGACTACGGTCGTTTTCTTTATTCATGTCTGTGGTAGCCCTCCCTCATTTATCTATGCCGAAAATAACAGCATCCCGAACAAGGGATTCAGCCGTATTAAAACGATTCACTGTGGTCAAACGTCCATCGCGAACAAAGGCCCAATAAATCAACACTATACAGCGACCACGGTGACTGCTGCACTGTGAAAATGCCGGGCGCGCACTAGAGCTCCACTTAGAATAGGCTCGTGCTTCGGGGCCTATTAGCGAAACCAGTTCCTCTTCGAGGCAGTCTTCGGTAGCTCACCTATACGTGCTTCGTAGAAGCGGCGATACAAAGTATACGAGTAAAAAGCCGCCTTCGAGAAAGCCACGGAGAAGGTAACGCCTTGGCAGGCGAGTAGGAAGTGTTGCGTGTGAAAAGATAGGGTGCAAATGGAAGGCGGTTGATTACGGGGTGGGTGCGTAAACTGGTGTACTGCGCGAGCTGGTATTAACTCATGGCGAGGCTTAGCGCGTAGAAAACGCCTGTCCCGAGTCTTCTACGCACTAAGCGATCGCCATGAACAGGCTGCCGGCTCCGGCCCGCTTCAGTGCCCTGGCCAGTACACTTACTACTACGACGCAAACGAAAGGATACCGGCTATATAGACACGATGACAAATTGTCGAACAGGAAATGCCGCTGGAGCGAACGTTTTCGACAAGCAGACAAGACTAGGGCGCAAGGAAGACATAACATCTCAAAGTCTATTGATCATGGTTGCAAAATCCTGGAGTGCCGGCCCTGCCAAGGCAAACATGAATGCTAACTCATTTTTTTTTTTTGTCCGAGCAATTAATCGGTTTTTTGTTGTTGTCCTAACGATTAACCGGTTTTTGTCCGAACAATTGACCGTTTTTTGTCCGAACAATTAACCGTTTTTTTTTTGTCCGAAGAATTAACAGGTTTTTTTGTCCGAACAATTAACCGGTGGAACAGGCACACTGAAAAGAAAGCTCACTGCGTGAACTAAGACGCACTTTATTCCATGTTGTTTATTCCATGATGGAAACTGTGTTGCCGCACAGTTTTCTGACGTACGTATACCCCAAGAACGTTTAAGCCTTGAATTGGCCTCAATGTGTTCTTTCTAATTTCGCAAAAGTTCCGATAAATATTTGTATTACGGGTGTTGTCGTAAAAAGCTCATCTAACTCACTTGTTCTAGAATGGAACTTAAATAAATTCTCAAATGTATTCCAGCCTCTGCTCCGACACGAGTGACTTGAACTCGGAACGTATTCCAACCCTGAAATACTTTGCAACTGTTCGCTGAAACATCCGCTCATGCTGATACCGTCGTCAAACACTTCTTATCTTCCCCACACTCTACGGCAAACTTTACACTCTATGCGGCCTATCTGCGTCTCACAAACACCAAGCATCATCAATCAGCCTCCCTCACGCATATCGTTTCCTTCTAACTTTCTTTTTTTTTTTATCCGGTACTTCCAGGTCACGAAGGGCCACGCGCTTTATCGTTTTTTAAGAAGTCGCAGCTTTCCGAGAAAGGAAACGCAAGATAGACGACACTGACTGTTCTGGAACAAAGATACGACTCGAAGGACGTTACTGTTTCCAGTGTGTGTGAGCGTGGTTGGGGTGCATAGAAGAAGTCGAGAAAGACGGACCCGAACTTGCTAAATTTTGCTTTCTATTTCGCCTGCAGGACGCAAAAGATCGTCGCTAAATTCATTGTTAGCCTGTGTTAAAATGGGTTATAAACTAGAGGTCACTGCCAGAGGCCTTCTTGCCGAGTGGACGTGAAATAGGCTGATGATGACGTTTATTAAGGTGACGATGCTAAGGTCACTCTTGTGGTGCTGGGCAGATACACCTCGCCGAATGGTCACGGCATGGCAGGCAAGGAACGTAGACACTCACTCGTCGCCCACTCACACGCTCGCTCGCTCACTCACTCGCTCGCTCACACAAAGGAGCCGAGGGGGAATGAAAGGGACGTGCGACGGATAACATTTTCTTTTTGTAGTTCTTTCTTCCCGCGACGAAGAAAAATCAAAAGGACTTTGGAATCTGTCCCGAAGGTTCGTAATATAGACCGCTAATATTCACAATAATCGACAACTTCTGCAACATGTCTGTTTTTGTTTTTTGCTACTAGAGCAACAACGCGCGAACTGCACGGATCGCTACTCTCTTTTGAAAACTTGTTTCGCGTAAAATGGTTGCGCTTCCTCAGCGCGACAAATGTACGAAAAAAAAAAAAAAACCCCGTCGCATCGCCTTCCGCGATAGTGAGAAAAAAAAATGAAAAGCAGCAAGAGAAAAAAAAAAACGTAAACGGAGGAAGTCGGGCAGCCCCCCCCCCCTCCCCCCAACGTCTACAGATCTCTAAATATGTGCGCCAAGGACGGTGACGAAACAACAACTACAAAAGAACACACAACGACCGAGCAAGGGAAACAGTTTTGTTTTTTTTGCTTTGTGTTTGTTTGTTTCTTGCGTACGAGGAAGGCGACCCGCGAGGCAAAAGCAGCACTACGAGGAGAGCGAGGAGACAGACATTCGTACGGACAAGTTCTCGTTTTTCTTTCTTTTTTCGTCTTTTTTTCTCCGCAAACGACTAAGTCCTTTTTTTTTTCTTTCCTTTCCGCACAGAACAGCTGGCAATGGTTCTCCTGGCTCTTCCGGCCACCCGACCGAGCCGCTATTTTTGAACGCCAGCCAAGTGAAGGGGAGGATAAGAAGCTGGGAAAGAGGCCCGTGGGAGATAGCGCTGCAAAGGCGAGCGGTGAACTACATAACCGCATTCCGGAGCTGGCGTAATATGTCGCCGTCACGCAGCAAGCCGCTGCTGCTGCTGACTGTCATTTGTCTCTCCATAGAAATAAGCGACCCCACGCACCTCCTGACGTTTATTTTTTTGTCTCTGTGCTCCGTTCGAGTTATTACTTCGGCGGCGGCGCGTTAAAACTGCCTCTATTAACGTCGCGCCCTTATGACGAATGGCGCGGCGTTCCGAGTGAAGACGGTTCCAGAAGGTGCGGCTTTGCGTCAGTGTAGTACAACGCCGGCACTTCACGCATTCCCGCTTACGGATAGGCCTGAGCGTGCAATCTTCATCGCCACTTCTCTCGCAAAACCGCCCGTCCATCCGTAAGTGAACGCGTTACGGTACAAAGGAAGGAATACAGAGGTCACCGTGCCGTATTAACGGCAGAAAGAAAGCAGTATATTTGCTGCAGCAAACAACCGTACCACAGGTACGGCGTAGAAAAAAAAAAAAAAAGGCAGGTACATTCACACAGGCCGTAATGTTCGCTGCACTACGGCTTGTGCCATTTGCGTGGCTGTGTGTTTTTCGTATCTTTATTATTGTGTCATTTTAATGTTGATACATAATAAACTTGTCAGTCATGCATTACTTGAAGAACTGTGTATTAACACTTCGTATAATAACTTTGCAATTATGTCTTGTCTGTGTAACAGACACCGCAGTGAAAGCGCGATACGGACAGTAATATTTCATTGCATATTATACTTCATTCACACAGTTGCACTTATAAATGATGCGTGTCCACCTGCTAAGCTTTTAATCGAGAGTGGCAGCATTGTAACTAAATTTGAAAAAAAAAAAATAAATCAAGGAAATGGTGGCTGATATCCACCAGAGTTGGGTACACGTGCTGCCTGACGTCGTCTAATGTTGCCACATTTTGGTTAAATAATGACAAATCCCTAAAAGAAAATGCTTTTAACATTTTTTTTTTAATTTTCGTTGCTCATTACTATTTTCTTTAATTTGCTTTTACGAGCACCTGGGTTTTCGGGTTAATCTTTTAGCTACACGCTGGGATTCCGAGCTCGAAAAATGTCACGACGATCTACAGTTTTTGCGTTGAAAGCACGCTAGTCGGAAAAATGTCGCCACGTGAGGTAATCGCGTAGGGGATACGAGAAAACCTTATTATTAGGGATCCTACGCGTGGACGCGTCAACTTCCTTTGTGATACGGTTATTTTTATCAGCGCCGATAGGGAGAGCGCTACGTCAGAGCTTGGCACGCATATGAAAGCTCGCCTTTACAACTGCATGCGTCATCTGCAGGCAACACCGCTGTCAAAATGATTGGGCCTGCCCACGCTCTCTGACTGACGTCACCAGTGGTTGGTCACCGCTCCCAAAACGACACACACACACACACACACACACACACACACACACACACACACACACACACACACACACACACAGAGAGAGAGAGAGAGAGAGAGAGAGAGGTAACGCTGTCTATACGACGTATTGCTCTACACCGGAGTCGGTCAAAACAAAAGGTGTTGGCCGACCGCTGTTTTGCAAACACTGCCAGCCACACACGATACGAGTCTTTCCCTCTCTCTCTCTCACGTCTGGTTTACTATACAAAGTGATTCGCTGAAACGGATGCTTGGGCAAGTTGGTTCATACTCAAGAAAGATTGACCAGCGCAAAAAAGGACGGAACACACAGAAAGACGCACAAATACAGCACTCTATGTGTGCGCGATTCTTTGTGTGACGCCTTTTTTTTTTTTTTTTTCGCGCTGTTCAATCTTTCTTACGTAGAAAATGCTTCGTTGCCGAAAAGCCAAAACGTAAGAAAGGGTTAGACATTTACTTTAATATAACTTTTATTTTATCCGCGTTTCACTGAGCTCGGGGAAGTTAGGCCACTCGATTTCCTCGTTCGCAGCAGCGCCGAACGGCACACCAGTATCGAAGCCGGTTGTAACTTCCCCGAAGAGTATAACGACGGTGGTTAAAAAAAAAAAAAAAACAAGACAAAACAAAAAAAGGGGAAGTCCATTTTCTTAGCAGGCGTTACTGACTTCCGCTTCCGAAAACGCCATAACCCCATCGCGATAGCAGAAACCACGAAACGTAGCTTCCTAACGGCAGGCTAGATAGATGGACAGGGGCCGATTGTGGCAGCGTAGACGTAAATAGCGAGCATTTCGCCGAAACACGAAGCCTCTGTGTACGGAGCCTCTCGCTTGAATCGCACGCATCGATGACGATGGGGCCGTCGACGATTGTTCGGCAATACACACGTCACGAGGCTTGCCTCTCACGCACTCCGCATACGACGATCTCGATCGCCAACGCACGCACAATGCAATAAGACTTTCCGGCGTGCATCGTTCAGCGGCGTGCGATTGCCGACCACCGAGGCAAGCCTTTTGTAACCCCAACCATTCGCTCCGGCTCCTTCGCGTTCGATGCACTTCCTCCTCCACATGCCTCATCGTCGAAGCGTGGCCTCCGAAATTCTAGTCTGACAGAGGAGAAATCTCGGAAGCCACATTCAAAGCCGTTAAGTTTTTCTCGATATGTAGGTTGTGTTCAAAACGTGGAGACCACGACGTGCCCGCGACTCCCGCAATCGCTTTCAGCGCTCCACATGAAACATCAAAAAAAAAAAAAGAAAAGAAAGAAAGAAAGAAAGAAAAGAAAAATCGTCGCGAAGACATAGCGGTGACTGAATTGCATGGTTTCATGCAGTACATGAACGCCAGAATGGCCGCCGCTGTCGACGGTAAGAGTTCACAGGTAGCGCTTTCAAACTGAAATTTCGAGTTTAAACTGTGCCCTTACATCTCCATTTTTTTTTGTGTGGCTAACCACGTTAGGACCTTCTACGCTCAGTTACAACGATGAACTAAGACAGTGTCACGTGACCCCTTAAATGGTTACGGAGAAATCTACACCTAGTGAATTTCATACCAGAGAGGAACAGCGGGTCGCATATTTTTCCACAGACCATTTCATTCAGCCTTCAAACGATTCTAGCACTGCCACACGAAAAAAAAAAAAAGAGAGAAAAAGTCCCAATAAAATAAAACGTTCGGTTATGGCAGCAGCAACGTGTAATGCCTGTGCATGTGCAGATATCTCATTCAATCACGATGGGTTGTCGCATTTCGCCAGTGAATAAAGGCGCATAAAGCGCATCATTAAACCCACTAACACAAAGACGTGATAGATCAAGGTGCGTGCCCACCTTTGGCGGTGTTCCAATACCTTCCCGTTGACGGCTAAATATACACTGCTAAGCGAGCTAGAAATTATGACGAAGCCGGCACACCAGGCAGCCTCGCGATGACAGCGTCGAAGACATGAACGACGCAGGCTGTTTTGCTGTCTAGACAAGATGGCGGACGTGAATAATGCGTGAAGGCTCAACGTTACGGCAGATGCACAGAAATAAAATATAATCACGCTTTTTTTTTTTCGAACCTAACGTATACGCAGAATTGCACATGGGTGCACACATCGACATGGCTGAAGCGGACCGGTAATATGTCATTTCCTTACGATTCACATGGCGATGTTAATTAAGTACAGTCAAGTCGGAAAGGTAAGTAATGGAGGGAGAAAAGGCGCAGTCGTTATGTACAGGTGGCGTAAGTTACTGTATATTGTAAGCACTGGCGTAGCCGGGAGGAGGAGGAAGGGGGGAGGGTTCGAACCCTTCGAAAATTCTTTGTTTGCATGTGTACATATACACGCAAACATACAAACGAGCGCACGAACATACATATAGTACGGCTGAACTCTCCCCGAAAAAAAAAAATGTTTCTGGCTACGCCCGTAATTGTAGGAAATAAAGATTTAGACTAACCTTCACACCATAGCAAACAAAAACTCAAATTAGACTAACATTATGGCCTTAATAAAGTTCGTTTTCTTTTCCTGTCCAGTTCAACCTCCCCGCCATTATTTTCTCTCTCTTTCTCTTTCAAAGTAGACTGTTTTGAAAGCTGGCCCGATTTGGAAGACACACCTATTCTGATGGTGGCTGAACGTTCCCTCCGCCGTACACCCTCCATAAAATCTTAGCAAGAAACGCTGCGGTCGAACTCATTGAGGGGAGAAGTATGGCGGCGCCGCCGCCGCAACCCGTCGTCATCGTCACCATGGCGACGAGTGAAGAAGAATGGCCAGCGGAGCGCGCACGCCATCGGATACTCTACTGACTTGCAAGCGCACGGAGGGCTCATCCTGAAAAGGCGTCGCTTCGCGTTGCAGCTTCGAACGCACGCGCAGGAATGACGAGACGCGGATGAGTTTTCCACGAAAGAAGGAAGAAAGGCCGCCATGTTTATTTTTTTTCTGAAGACAACGCCTTCCTGGCCCACTTTGTGTAAACTTATGTTCAACGGGGTACGATAGCCAAATTCGACCACCGTCTTTGCAGGCACACTATACGAGCACTGGTTGGCACTCGCTGCTGCTCAGGCTGAATGATGCGAAATGTTGGCTAAACACTACTCAGTTATCGCTAATTTAGTGAAATACAGAAGTAAACATAAAAAATAACATCACATTAATAACATCCACAATACATATGAGGATACGATGCTAAGCGGGTACGACTGAATTCAAATTAAAGCACGATTAGAAGTACAGAGCATACAAAAAGAAATTTGTCGTCCGCCACGGTGGATCAGTGGTTACGGTACTCGGCTGATGACCCGAAGGTCGCGGGTTCGATCCCGGCCGCGGCGGTCGCATTTCGGTGGAGGCGAAATGGCACAGAGGCCCGTGTACAGCGCCACGCTGAAAACCCCAGGTGGTAGAAATTTCCGGAGCCCTCCAATACGGCACCCCTCATAATCATATCGTGGTTTTGGGACGTTAAACCCCAGATATTATTATTAAAAGTTTTTGTCAATATACACTTAACGCGTCATCAAGGAAGTATGTAAGGTGGAACAAAAGGAGCCATGATTTGAAATGGAAACGATGTCAGAGCGAAGGGGGCTCCAGTGTGTGGACGTGCGCGGTACAAAGGAATAATTAAAAGTGTTAGTGCGGCAACTAATAACGCGTACCTTATGGTCGAAACGGGCTGAGCGATAAGGTGTGGCCGTAAAGAAGTGAGCTTTTAAAACAAAATGAGTGAATATCTTACGGAAAAATGAGACATTCTTTGCGACGTGATTCGAGTGATATGCAAGGAAAGGGTGCGCTTCAATGACGAGATACTGCTAGTGTTAGATGTTAGTTAGATAATAAGATGCGCGCTGCGTTATTCTGTACCACTTCAAGCGAGTGAGCCAAGTGCGATTGAAAAGGGTCTTCAATGGAGCATGCGCATTCGAGTTTTGGATGCACTATGTTTTATACACTCAGTTTCACAGCTTGAGGGATCTTGGCTAGTGTGCGCAATGTCGTCTAATGCTGGCTAAATTAGAGTAAGCGTGAATTCCTATATTAGAATGCGTGCCTTACAGTTACTTGTCAAAAACTTACTGATCGAGCAACCCGCCGTGGTATAGCTCAGCGTGTAACGGGATTCGATTCCTGAGCACGGCGGGCGCACTTCGGAGGGGGTTAAATGCAAGAACATTCGTGTGCTTCCGTATACGTGCACATTAAAGTACCCCAGATAGTCAAATTTATCCTGAGCCCTCCACTACAGCGTGCCTGAATATCGTATCGGGTTTTGACACGTGAAAACCCAGCCACAGGTTGATTAGTTCACTTCGAGCCATCTAACCGAAAGACTTGAATTCTGCGATATGCAGCATGCCATTCTTTAAAATTCTGTAAGTTCGCAAAGATAAAAATTTGACATACTCTAGACAATGATAATTTTTTAAAAATTAATTATAAAGGTCACCTACCTAACGAATTAGGTGAAGTCCGTGAGGTCGAGGAAATGGTTACACACGCCGCGGTGGTCTAGTGGTTATGATGCTTGACTGCCGACCCGAAGGTCGCGGGATCGAGTCCCGGCCACATTTTGGTGGAGCGTAATGCTTGAGGCCCGTGTATACTTAGATTTAGGCGCATTTGAAGAATATTAGCTGGTCGAAATTTCCGGAGCCCTCCACTATACGGCGTCTCTCTCAATGATATTGTGGTTTTGGGACGTAACACCTAAACAATTATTCTTAGGAAATGCTCGTGAAAAAGAAAAGCTGTGATCCACCCGTTCATATGGCACGAAACTATACAAGAGTGACGCATACGATTTTCTCAAAGGCAAAGCTTCCTAGTTCAGAGAGAACTCGTAGTCCTGGCCCGGGACTCGAAGCCGGGACTCGAACCAGGGACCGACGCCTTTCCGGGGCGGTCGCCCCACACGATCTGAGCTGTAACCAGACCGCGGCGCTTAATTAGCTAAATTAACGTCAGCCTCGGGGTCGCGTACCTCGCGGTGTATGCGGCGATATTGGATAGCTGAGTCATACGACGCTCAACGGAATACGGGGTTTGCGTAGTGGGAAAGCGGAATTAGAACTGGCTTGGAAGCGCCCCCCCCCCCTTTTTTTTAAGATATGTATCCGCCGCGCGTTTTTCCTGCTAGACACGACGGATAGCACGAGGTGTGCAAACCACGCCCAAGATCGCAATGCCTACCTTTTAACTACGGACGCGTGACCTTAGTGTTAAAAAGAAAAACAAAAACCGATTAACCTGTCGCGGTCGCCTGGCCCTCATTTTCAGCATTTTCTTGCGTTTGATCTTTTAGTATCCACATTTGTTGTTGTTGTTGTTGTTTTTCTAACGTATCTACGTTACATTCTCGCATACACGAAAAATCGGCCACTTATATACAGTTCAAAATTTCCACGATCGAGGCCATCTCGGCTTAACTTCAACCACAAAGTTGATTGATTGCCATACATACTGATCGTACGATTGGTTGATTGTGACTAATAGATTTATTTACTTGATCACTACATATCATAGTTCGAAATTCCTGCCATGAAGCCTTCTCGGTTTAGCTCTGGCGACGTGTAATGGGACCGATTTACTGACTGCCTTAATTTAGTGAGATTGAAGATAGGCTAGCTAGTCAAACATGATTTAGACTACAGCGCAAATAAAGCAGGCACAAGAACGTGCCTATGGTCGTTCTTGTGCGTGTCTTATTTGCGCCGTAGTCTTCAGCATGCCTTAATTTGTTTGTACAAGTGCAAGATGTGGCCAAAGAGCGTCACACAAGTTGTGATTGTTCGTCTGTGGAATGTCTGATAAATTTCAAATGGTAGATGTGACTTGTGTATAGGCACGTCCACGTGATGCATAGCATATGCGGCGTCATTTGTAGTTTTTAATTGAAGTGCAGTAATTACGGCATAAGGAGAAAATTAATCAAAGTGGACAACAAAACAGCACGCCGCGTTTCGCAATTAGCGAAGGTTGCGTATTAGGCCTAAGATAAGTCGATCATCCCTGCACAAAATATACGAATACCAATATAATGACAGCCTGTTTGGGAGGTGCGACCTGGTGTCCTTCGCAGCATACTATATGTACGTGAACCACGGGTCCTGGCCTCACTAAGCTTCAGTGAAGGGGTCACTAAGGAAGAAAAACGAATTTTCCATTTATAGGTCATTCGTGTTACTCTTCAACGTACTCGCGCGTAATATTTCTTTGCGCTTATTTTACAGCGATGTAGATGCCTATATGCCAAACATCGGTCCGTACGCAGAAAACACCTAGCGCTAGTGTGCGCCACGGAAATTAGAGAAGCCCCACTTCTCACCGCTGGTCCACTGAAGCGTCGCGAAAACGGAGAATGCGGCAAAAAGTACGCATGCTGCTCAAATGGCTCCTCGAGATCGTGCACGAAACGACAAGAGCGTTACATGATTACTACGTCCTGCATCGGCTTTTCGGCTTACATATACCAAAAACAAATAAAAAAACAGCAGTAGCACTGGCACTAAATCCCTCCGCAGCTTCTATATTTTGCTAACCTAACTGGCATCGCGTGGCGCTAGTCGCGTAGGCTGCTATAGATACGCGTAAATGTAAGCAACGACGCATTCGGAAAATGCGAAGTCGCCCGCCACGGTGGTCTCGTGGTTATGGTGCTCGACTGTTTACCCGGAGGTCGCGGGATCGAATCTCTGCCATGGCGACCGCATTTTCGATGGAGGCGAAATGCTTGAGGCCCGTGTGCTTAGATTTAGGTGCACGTTGAAGAACCCCCTTTGGTCGAAATTTCGGGAGCCCTCGACTAGAGCGTCCCGCATAATTATATCGTGGTTTTATGACTTTAATCCCCAACAATTATTATTATTATTATTGTAAAATACGAAGTCCTTAGAAAACTCCACACGCTTACGTCGCATTAATGCAAACAAGACTCGACATGCGAGCTGGATAGCCTACGCATGCATCACCGTTCATTCCGGATGTGCATAGCTTCCGATAACAGTGTACTGTGCACTCGCCGTTGTAACTCGATACAATGGTGGAGCAATCACGATAAGCGAGCACCAGTGATATCCGAAGCCTTCTACATCCGAAAAAGCAAAAAAAAAAAGTGCTGATGCATATGTGTAACGCAGCCATTTCGCTTCGTTCGAAGGTGATTTCACATCCGTCGGAGTGATTTCATCTCGTCAGTGTCCGCTGTTTGTTCCTGTTGACAGGCGCCGCACATGCGCTGCTTGAAAGAATTCATGTTTACTTGTTGGCGAACGACGCTGGTATACTTTCCTTGCGTGGTGTTTTCAACTCTTAACGCTTTGTACACAATTGCGTACGCCACTTGCTTTTCCTAGTTGTACCGACTGGGGGCTAAAAAAGAGCCAGATAAATTCAGCTTTGAATGGATTGAACCTCCTGAGTAATAAATGCGACTTCGTTTAGCTTCACTTTGTAAGGCTCTGTTGCACACGATCATTTCGCTGAAGACACCACCACGTTCGACGAGACGTTTGACGTGCCGATTTCTGCGAGCCACGTCCAATGTATCACTTCACTTTGTTCGAGACGAACATAACCGAAAACGAATTTGAACTATATTTCTAGCCTGAGAATGCATTCTATTTATGCAAAAAACGCAGCGTGAAAGACTTCAGAATAAATTATGAAAACCAGCAGACAATCAAGCCAAGGCTTGACTGTCTTGACTCCTTGGCTATATATATTGTCTGTGGGTTCTCATTGACCCTTTGAGGGATCATGGGACAAATCTGTCCCACTTTTTCTTCTTCAGTAAAAGCTTCCTCCGCCGCTGCGCGTCGGCCGCGGCGCAATGATCTTCTGCCGCCGTGGGTCGGAAAACCGAGAAAAAATATTCCACACATTTACGGCATGTGGTATTGGTGATACGTTGAGTTCAAATTCGTTTTGTTCTGCAGAAAGTTTTTTGAACTGTTGTCCCATTGCGTTCATAATAATAATACTAATAATTTTTGGTTTTTAACGTCCCAAAACCACGATATGATTACATGAGTGTCGGCAGGATTTTGTCTTGAGGGGTGCAAATCCGCTAAGCATCGCGGCTGGGGGAGGGGGGGGGGAGCGCTGGTGTATAGCTTGGGTGAAGCCAAGTGCTGTTTTTTTTTTTTTTTTGTAAAAGGTGGCAACCCTAGTTGTGTTCCAGATTTAGCATCACTAAATAATGAAGTATTCTTTACAACACTTGAAAACAAACACGCTTGTTCTTGCCTCGAAAGTACGCATTATCTATTAATGGAAATAACAGTACTGTATTGAGTGAGAAACTTAACTTATCGTCTGCTGCGATGCCAGGTGCGTCTGTCCAAGTGGCCTGCTCCAACGCATCTCTCATTTTGTTGTGAATTCGAGTGACAGGAGCGTGACGGTGCGTCTACGTATACCTTCGCCGTCGTTTTGCAGTCGATTTGAAAGAGTTTTGACAAGTTAGTAGCGCTTATCGAAACACGTGAGCTCTATGCAATTTCGTGCACTGGCGTGGGACGCTACATCTATGCGCAGCGGTGAGTGCACAACGCTTTGCTAAAACTGTCAAATATAACCTGTAAAGCTGCAACATCGCAGCAAAGCAAGAAACCTAGCGGTCTTCAGCCTCTTTGAACAGCAAAGGCACTGCTTGTGTGCTTTGCAACGCGTCCCACTACTCACGCCTCGCGAAGAACGAAACTGAAACTGTAGAAAGGTCCGTAGATAGTTCGCTAACTAACGCTATCCAATCCGAAGCCTGTACTTCCCAATCATTCCCATGGTGGTTGAACGATCGCAGCGCCAGTTTCCTCTCTAAGCTATTGTACGAAACTCTGTGATATGCACATACTACACGCGTGGCCTCCGATAAGACACCGGCGTACCGCATCTCGGAGGCCATGGCCCACGCTGTGGGCGATTTCGCTGATAAGGTATGCCAGTCGTGTCGCTGTCTGTGTATGCCTGACGCGTTCAGATCGATGATAACGCGCACTGCAGTTTTTGATAACCACGCTTACCGAGGCGTTCTTATCGCCTCACTCAAGGCTAACACGCGGTGCTCGCCGCCAGTAGGAATTCCGCTGTCGCCGCAGCAGAGATAAGGGTAAAAAATTGCGAGCGCCTGCGACAGCACATTGCGACAAGGAGGGACGTTTTCCGTTTGGTTGTACGTAACCTAGTATCAACGTGTTTTGCTGCCAATGTTAATCCTCAGAGTTAGCCATTACAACGCAGCTGGTGGTTGAGAAAGGGCTCTTTCCACAGATCTGGCACTTCAAGATAATATCTGTTCAGCACGTCGAAAAATAAATGTCGAGAAAACAAATAACAGCGCACAGTGACAACGCAGACAAGAAAGGACATCACCGCAGCGGTGTGGTGGTGTCCTCTTTTCGTGTCTGCCTTGTGACTGTGCACTGTTTTTTTTTTTTTCTGACAATGTTTAACCGACATGGCTAAGTCTTCATATATTCAGCTATAATCTACTACTGCACTAGTGTGGTCCATAATCACCACTAAGTACTTCTTTAAAAACCAGGTATCCGATTACAAGTGAGCAAACACAAAGCTAACTAATGGAACTTTGCGTGGGATAGTTTTGCAAGACAATATGAGAGGCTCGAGCTTGCACGGTTCCCAGGGCACCACTTGCCCTCCCTAGCAGTCATGGGCACGTTACCAGTAAAAAGTAACAGTGTTACAGTTACAGTTACCTAAGCCAAAAAAGTAACTCTGTTACAGTTACAGTTACAGAGGTTCCGAAAGTAACTTGTTACAGTTACAGTTACTGTGCAAAAGTAACGTCGTTACTTTTCCGTTACTGTATAAAATAATAGATCACAATTCAAATTATAGAATTTATTTAATAAGGGTTGCACGTCGTAAAACCCTATAGACGAAGGAAACATAAAAGGGGGCCCAACATCAGCAATCACTTTGAACGCCTCTTACTTGAAGTGGAAAACGTGGTTGATGTACTGGAACGACGGCAGTATATCCTAAGACGTTTATTAACTATACTCAGAAGCGCATGCGAAGAGCAGCAGGGAGTGCATCACGAGTGGTTACGACGTCCATTGTGTCTGCTCCATATGTTTAAGGTGTGTCAGACTCTGTTCGGAGAGCTTCCGGTCCGCTGGGCATACAAACCGTTTTTAAGTCCCGTTATTATACCTTGGAACATGACAACGTGTGTTCACGAAATCCTAAGACTGCACACCTGCGGATGATCATGGCGGTATCTAAAAGTGCGATGCGCGGATCGGCGAAACGGGCAGGAAATGATCATAGAGGCCAAAAGAACTGAAGCGGAATGTCGCTAAAGCAACCCATGCAACGCGTTCTATACTCTGTTCCAGAAGTTCCGTGCAGCACTGTGGAAGCTACAGGCCTTCTCAACCAATCAGGAGGGCGAGCACATCTAAGTGTATCCTTCCGCGCCCTGTCATCTGCTAGCGGCGAGCGCTGCAGCGAAAGCGGCAAGAGCGTCTCGGGACACTGTGCAACTGCGCAGTGAGATGAGCTGTAATTGTGAAAGCGGTTAAATATTCTCCTCGGCACCGTAAAAGCGCGCGTCTTCGAGATACTTGCACGATATCGCACAGGTGAACCAGGCGCCGCCATTTTGACTAAGGAGTGACCAAATCTGCCACCGCGGACTAATCACAACCCAAGACTGGGTCCTCCGCGGCGCTGTGGACGCTCGGGCTGTGTGGACTACTCATAAAAGTTTAGACAGTGTCGTACCATTCCTTGGTACTTTATAAGTAAAAACGTAACACATACGAGCCACAACAGCGTTATTTCTTTCGTCATTTGCATGTTATAACACGTACAAGCAAGAACTCTTTCTTCAGTATCATGGAGCCACAAAAATTGTTTTATACAGAAAATGCGACAAAATCGTCATACAAATCACAGCTACAACACGCAGAGAAGCCTTCAAGTAAAAATCCTCCGACAAGACCGCTTGCAAAAGCCATGAGGACAAACAACGGGCTACGTATATGGGGCACTACATCTCGCTTCGCAACAACCTGCGCTCGAGGGTCGTGTAGCCTTGGCTCTGCTGCACGGAACTTCTGGAACAGAGTATAAGACCGAGCTTGTTGAGCACTGCTGGATGACAGGTCATAGCTTTGACCTAAACAATGCGACGACGCCGGTTTGTGAACGAAGGTGGGGGAAAAGCAACTCCTGGAATCGTGGTTTATTCGCCGCGGCTTGCAAAAACAGCCGCGGCCCCCCACTGGACATTTACAAGGACATGTGTGACTAGTGGACTGGTTGACCTCGGCTCATTTTTTTTTATGATGCCACCTGCATTGGGGGTGAAACGACTGTCATTTTGTTAATAATTGTTGCATTAAGTCGGAGTAAACATATATATTTCACAACCAGTTTCAAAGAAGTTTTAAAATATCGCTTCGCTATAGTTCACGGAATTTCTGGCCTTAGCCGTTTCGCGTTCTGCTGTTTTCTAGCCACCTGCCAAACACGATTAGCTCGGAGCCTATGGCTACAAACATGGCATCCTAATGCTCCTCCACCTGTACACCAAGAACATAGCTAGATGCTCAAGTGACGAAAAGGATATATATGCAAAAAAAAAACGGACGCGAACTTAGCAGGCTGTTCAGTTGAACCACGGTTGATTTACATGTTGCGTTAATGACAGACCTCCAACCTCGGTCTTCTGCAGGGAAGATAATACGCTTAGTCACCTCCTCTCCTAAAGTGCGAGGGGAGCCCTATTCTGGAAAGTTGAGGGGTGGAGAGGATATATGGTAAAGAAGAAAGTTCGAAAAAGTGTTGCTGTTGGATAATTTTTCGTAAAGACAGAAGTAACTGTAGCGGTATTTTCCGTTACAGTTACTGCGAAAAAAGTAACAGTGTTACAGTTACAAGTTCCTCTAACTTAAAAGTAACTAGTTACTGTTACAAGTTACTGAAAAAAGTAACTAGTTACCGGTAACGCGTTACTAGTAACTAGTTACTGCCCAAGACTGCTCCCTAGGCAAGGTGATCCTACAAAAGGTGAAGCTGCAAACGGGGGTTTTAGAGTCGCAGGTGAATAGAAAGAAGAAGCACCCTGTTATTAGCATCTCCTATCGGCAATGAGTTTCCCATCAAGCGAACCCCCCCCCTCCCCCCACCCTCCTCAAAAAAAAAAGAAAAAAGGGTGGCCGCAAGTTGCGGTTGAAATGTAGGTTCTTTTGTGCGTGTTTTTTTCCTGTGGACAACAAGCTTGGCAGGCTCTTGCGCAGCTGTGGACAGGTAGGCTTACGAATATCAGAAAGTCATGGAAAGGAAAATGACAGGTGTAACCTTAGGGGTCAAGAAGAGGGCAGAGTGGATCAAGAAGAAGAAGAAATGGGCCGCGCACGTAGCACGTAGGCAAGATAACCGGTGGTCATTAAGGGTAACTGACTGGATTCCAAGAGAAGGCGAACGCGCGAGGGGGAGACAGAAAATTAGGTGGGTAGATGAGATTAAGAAGTTTGTAGGTATGACGTGGCAGCAGAAAGCACAGGACCGGGTTGATTGGCGGAACATGGGAGAGGCCTTTGCCCTGCGGTGGGCGCAGTCAGTCTGATGATGATGGACAAGATGGCAGAAATACAAATAAAGTTCACGGGGGATTGCGATGCGGGCTTGCTGGTAACACATCTTTCGCTCGCCACTTTGGCTATAACTGTGTCTTCTGATTTTCGAAGCGCATGCAAAAAGGAGCCCGATGTACTAGAAATAAGAGTTGGATGCTATGAGCGTCCCCTTTAAAACGGGGCGGTGACATGTCTGCCACCAGGCTCGAAGAAAAAAAAAAAAAAAAAAAAAAAAAACTTCCTTGTTTCATGTTGGCCTAATACCTTATCTACATTGATTAAATCTATGTTATTATACCAAAAAATATAAATTCACGGTCCATCTCTCTGCCTCTTAAGGCAGAATGACCTTATTTTTCCCCCATTATTTATTTTTGTTCTTTATCTCTACTTTTCTGCCACCAATACTCTAACCGTCTCTTACTTATTTCTATCGCGGACGTGTTCAGCTTTCCATTGTTGTCCCTAAAACCCAAGGCTTCATGTAGACTCGTGCCCACACGTATACCTGGGTGAATATCGCCACATTCAATCAGTACATGTTCCATCGTTTCCTTAGTTCCCCCGCAGCATGTACATTGTTCTTCTTCGTTACTAAATCTCGCTTTATAACTACGCGTTCTAAGGCAGCCCGACCTTGCTTCAAACAGTAAAGCGCTTCCCCTTGAATTATCATAAAACCTTTCCCTCCTTATTTCGTTTTTTCCTTTTCGGTAGTTACTCAGAGCCGGCTTCTTTTCCATCGCTGCCATCCAATAAGTCCTCTCCGCCTCTGACCTTCCGCTTAATGCTCCTTGTTGCCATATCGCCCGCACTGCCAGCCGTATATTTACTGGTGAGCCTCCTAGTTCTTTTTCTCCACTGCGTGTCAACGCTGAAAACCTTCTCTGCCCATCTACTGTCCTTCATTTTCCTCAGCCTCTCTTCGAATCTCATTTTGCTCTGCGCTTCCCTCACTTCAAAGCCTGTCCATCCCATATCACCCTTTACCGCCTCATTTGTCGTCTTCCCGTGAGCGCCCAACGCGAGGCGGCCCACCGTCCTTTGATTTACATCCATTCCTGATTGCACCTCTGACTTCATGCACACCACTGAGTTCCCAAATGTAAGCCCCGGAACCATCACACCCTTCCACAGCCCTCGAAGCACCTCGTACCTATTGTATCCCCATAAAGCTCTGTGCTTCATAATTGCAGCATTCATCTTTCCCTTTGCTACCGATGCTTTCTCTTGTACCTCCATATATCTATCCCCCTCATTTACCCATACTCCGAGGTACTTGTACTCGCTTACCCTCGGTATTTTTTGGCCCTGTATTAATACCGTATGGTCTCCGTGATCATTGAATACCATCAATCCACATTTTGTTGCACTAAATCCTAGTCCTAGAGCCTCACACTCCCTTCCGCATATATGTGCCAGTCGCTGTATATCATCTTGACTGTCCGCAAATAAGACAATATCATCAGCATAAAATAGACCTGGAAGCTTCTGCTCAACCATCGCTCCGACCTGTTTGTGTGACAAATTAAATCCAATGTTGCTACCTTCTAGCGCTTTTTCCATCCTCGCCATGTACAGCATGAATAACAGCGGGGACAAAGGGCATCCCTGTCTCAGCCCCTTGCTAATTTCAACGCTGTCCTTGCTACTTATTCCTTCCCATTCTATACAAACTGTATTTTCTCGGTATATTTCTCTCAAAAGCTGTACACAGTCGTCACCTATGCCCGCTTCCTTCAATATATCCCACAAAATTTCCTGATTAACGTTGTCATACGCCCCGGTGATATCTAGATAAGCTACGTATAAGGGCCTGTTTTCTATTTTAGATATTTCTATACACTGGGTAAGAACAAACAGATTATCGTCTAACCGCCTGTCGATTCGAAATCCATTCTGAAGTTCTCCCAAAATATCATTTTGTTCTACCCACGCTTCTATTTTTAATTTTACTGCCTGCATCGCCAACCTGTATAGCACCGATGTAATTGTTAGCGGTCTATACGAGCGAATGTTATCCTTTTCTCCCTTGCCTTTATAGATTAAGTTCACTCTACTTTTTCGCCAACTGTCTGGTATTTCCCTCTCCTGTAAGCACTTTTCTACGGCTTTCAGCAGTGCTTCTTTAGTGTTATGTCCGAATTCGTTAATGAGGCTGACGGGAACCCCATCTAAGCCCGGAGTAGTGCGCTTAGGAATTTTTCCTTCGGCCTTCTTCCAATTGAAATTCTCTAGTACTACATCTTCGTCGGTTGCACTCCTTTGCGTACTTTTACTCACCGGGGGAATCCCCTGGGGGACCTTTTTAAACGAATCGGCTGTTATCTTTCGGATGTAACCTAGCGCTTCATATCCTTCCAATTTATTTCCTCCGCGCAGAGGCCGCGGTTGGCGCCCTGTGCGTCCATGCCTGCCTGCATTAGTCCTGTCTCTCACGAGGCCAAACTACCACACCTGGCGACAACTTTCTGTGGCAGCACTGCCAAGGCTACGGAAACGAAGCACACACTTTTCACTACGCCGCTGCATATGTAGTCTGGGAACGGTAACTTCTGTAGACTACGTAGCATAAAAGGAAGCATAACAAGAAAAACAAACAGGCATTATGCTCAAGACTTATTGTACTGCAAGTAAGAAAGCTTATCCCGCGAAATATTCTTCGTTTTTTTTTTTTTTTTTTTGCTATTTCTAAGTTTTCGGGCTATCTGGTGTCGATTTCACGTTTTCCTGCGCCCGTAAACAATCGCCTGCAAACGGACTACCTGGCGCAGTAACACATGTGGAGAAGCTCCGCCCACGTATAGCTTTGGCTGTGCTGCCACAGAAAGTTGTCGACAAATAGCCAAATGGCTGCGCAGAGGCCGCGGTTGGCGCCCTGTGCGTCCATGCCTGCCTGCATTAGTCCTGTCTCTCATTTTGCGCTACAAGGCCCAGAAGGAGGGCCAAAACCAAAATGTGTCATTCGAGCCACCATAGCCAAAGCATTCATGGGTCTGCTATCAAGCCCGATGAAAAATTGGTGGATTTCGGTGGCGGAGTTGCATATAACGTTCCGTTATCGCGAGGAAAGTGTTATCTTAAGCAGACGGGCCGCTGTCTAGATAACAGATAAGTGGATTATAACGCTTCTCGAGGGGACTGCCACGTTCGAATCTTTCGCTCCATTGCAGAGAATGCGGCTGCGTCTCTGCGCTTTCAGAAGCAAGGGCACTCTCGCGATTAAAACGCAAGGTGACACATTGGAAGAGGCATATTTTATAAATGGACTGGGTGAAACATGTCTCGCGAAGCCTTCCGTCATGCTGCATGCCACTGAATTAGATTACCCGATTGCTAATCACTTGAGTGACATCTGTTTTTTTGTTCCATGAGTTTTTTTTTTTAGAATGTTTGTAGTGACCACGTGCTTTTTAGCACACCTTTATATGCGCTTAATGAAAACCAGCAGGTAATCAAGATAGGGAACGTTAATTGTACTGCTTTAAGTGTATTGTTATAACTGTCATATAATTGTGAAGAAAGTAAAGTGGACGAAGAGACAACTTGTCGCTGGCAGGGACCGAACCTGCGACCTTCGGATTCGAACGTCGCAGGTTCGGCCCCTGCCAGCGGCAAGTTGTCTTTTCGTCCACTTTACTTTCTTCACATCAATAACACAGTCACTACAATACACTTGAAACAGTACAATTAACGTTTCCTATACCTCCTTGGCTTCATTATCTGCTGGTTTTCATTAATGTTGTGACGAAGAAACGAGCCCTCGAAAATTCCCTTGTTTATTCCCTTGTTTCAGATGAGTTCGTACGTTGATAGCTTGCGCTGTGTGCTTCTTTTCCTTGCTCTTTGTTATCTTACACTGCCTAGTTCGAGATGCGATACAAACTAGCCCAGAAAACAACCCTTCCAGATTTTAGTTAGTACTTCATCTTGTCGTACGTGTAAACGCCAGCAGCTAATTTTACAGACGGCTTGCATTGACGTCATCGAAACCGCCATGTCGGAGTACCAACATGGTGGAACGCCAAGTCTGTGACGTCACGTTAGTGTTATCAGTACATGGCACGCAGGTTCCTTCGTTATTGGTGCGCAGAGAGGCCCACAAAGCCTTCCAGCGGCGTCGCCAGGTGATTGTTCTGCCCTGACGTCATCGAAGCCGCCACGTTTGAGCATCAGCGCCTTAAGAAACTGCGTGCAGCATTCATGGATTGAAACGGGACAATTTAGGGCTAAGTAACGCACATAATTTCATCTCGACAGTCTTCAGTTCGGGTCATATCGGCGTGATTTCGACTCGAACGCGTAGATAAGAGCCAACGTTATCATTGGGGACCAGATTGGTCACGATATACGTGGTTATCTCGAGCGATTGCGAATACCAGTCGTTATACTAAAAAGTTAAAACTTTGATTTCTCACTTGAATGCGTGAGTACCGTAGTAAATGACGACACATGCAAGCTATGATCGCTACCTGTCATGTGAAATGCAAACTGACAGTTTTAATCGCAGAAAAAAAACTCATTACAAAAGCACACACAGACAATAGTTGATAAATCGAGTCGTTAATGTGAACCGAAAGTTCCCTTTTTTTTTCGTTGTATGTGCGCTTAACGCGCACGTCTTACGCTCAAAAGTAGGAGAAAAAGTAAAGTTGTCAAAATGTAACGCGAATCCGCGTACGCCATAAGGAAGATAAAAATAAGGAAACAACGGAGAAAAAGCGGTCGATAAAGGCGCGAGGACGTAACGACCTGTAATAACCCGCGTGTGAGGAAAGGAAAGCGCCAAAAGTTTCGGTGTGGGTCAAAGCCCGCAGTATTTGGCGTCGGGCCCCTTTCTCTGACGCAACACGGCGCCACAACGCGACAAACGAACTAAAAAAATGAAAAAAGTAGTCCGCGCTCTTTGCTGAGAATGACGTAACCGGAGTGCTCGAAGGAATAAAGTGCCGAAAAACGGCCACAGTCTCGAAAGACGAAGGTTGTGCAAAGAAAAGAATATGAAAGTGCTTTGGAAGGAAGCGGGGGGAGGGGGGGCTATGCGCCCCCCCTAGCCCCCCCCCCCTTCTTTTTATTGGGTTGGGGGGGGGGGCGCAAATTCGGTCTCGTAATCTTCATCACATAGCGAGCAGTTAAAAGGACCTCGTGAAGATCACTTGAAATCACTACGAAGAGCATTGAGCACGTCCGCTGAAGCTTCGTTCGATGTGGATTTAAAACAAAGGGTGGAAGCTGGAACACCTTGCCGAAAAAATGGGGTGCACCTCGGAAAATCTCTCCAGTCCGCGGTTGCTTTCAGCACCGAGCAGTAGTTTTTAGCTGTTCGTACATACGTTAGGCTAGTTCTTTTTTTTTTTTTTGGTATACATTCATAGGCGTGCGCACGGGGTCGGGGGCGGCGATGACCCCCCCCCCCTTTGATGGGGGAACCAGGGGAACCCTGCGCACGCCTATGCATACATTTCGTGTTCTTTCGTGACGGGGAGGGGGGGGGGGCGCACAGACAAACTGTGGGGTACCCCTTCGAAATGCGTGCCCCGCGTACGCCAGTGGTTCTGGGGATTCCAAAAAACCTGACACTTCGCGACCCAAAGGTGTCACCGAAGTCATTGTTTGGGGCTGCTGGAAGACGCGGGGCGGGCATCGTCTTTACTTGGAACTTTCTTCCCACGGCGTTTGGAAGGCGTCAAGTGTGACTAAAGCGGGCTGGCGAGGAATTCCGAACGAGAAAAGAAACGAGCGAATGAGTGCCGTCGACTCGACGAAAAGGCAAAAAAATAAAGGTAAGTAGGTGGCTGAAGGAGGTAGGCGAGAAGACGGCCATGCACAGACCCGGTCGCGTGCGCTCACGACCTCGAAACGAATGCGGGCAGACCGAGGCAGGAACGAGCATGCAAAGAAACACTCTTGGCACCAACGCAGGGCCCCGTACAACCAACGCGATCGCTCGCCTCTTGAATCGAACGAGAAAGCAGGCACACGAACACACATCACCGACGACAAACAATTGGGGAGCCAAGTCCCGACAACCGAAAGCAAAACCGAAAAGACAGGAACGGTGCACCGGAGGAGGGAGCTCGCGATGACATTTTTTTGTTTCGTCTCTCGACAAGGGAGGGGAAATGAGGTTTCCGCGAACTGCAGGGCCTGTCGCCCGAAAGGAAACACGACGAATAAAAGAGCAAAACAATAAAAAAAGAGAACTGAAATCCCGAAAGCGGGCGGGGGTGCGGCGAGCAAAAGACAAAAAAAGAGAGGACTCACGGTTCAGCTTCGATGGACTTGAGTTTGGCCACATAGTTGGACGGGATGTAGCCCTCCTGCTTGGTAGACTTGGAGCGGGCGAACCACCAGTCACCCTGGGTGTCGTTGAGGATCTCGAGGTGCTCGCCTTTCTTGAAGCTCAGGTCTTCGTCCGTGCGCGCGTCATAGTCGTAGAGCGCGACGAATATCTTGGCGCCGCCAGGGCCGGGCCCCGCCGAAGTCTCGACGTCGGGCTGCACGGTGATGGGCACCGTGGGACCATTGCGACCGACGATGCCGCCGCCGCCGCCGCCCGCTAGCTCGATGTGGTGCACGGGCCTGCCCGACACCGGTTCGTGGGTGGTCACCGGGCCGATATTGATCGAGGCTACGTCCCCGCGGTCGACGGGGGCCTGCACCGACTCCTTCTTGGACGTCGACTTGGAGCCCGCCGATCGGCTGAAACAGCTTCCCATGATGGCGTCCCGGTTTTACTTAGAGCAGACGAAAAAGAGAGGTGCGACTTCTCGGCTTCGCTCGGTCAGCGCCGCGACGGCGCATTCATCGTCGACGGCCAAACACCGTCGTCCATGGTAGGCCTGGCACGGCAGCTCGCGGAGCGCGGCACGTACAGCACGCACGAACACATGAAACACGGGGGCACGCACGCACGCACACACACAACCCCACCACGGGCAAAACTACTCCCAACTCTCCAACAGCACAGGGCGAGCTTGCGGGCAGCTCCGAGCCGCACGGAAACACGGACCGCCCGTCCGGCTAGGCGAGGCTACCGAGGCGCTGGTTGGTCCGTCGCGGCTCTAGGCAAATGAGAATATCCCTCCGCGACAAGATGGCGTTGCGAAGTAGTTCCACCTGTAAGACTGCGCAATTCTTCCTCGCGCGCTCCAGTAACGCGCAACTACGCATTTGTAACCCGGGTTACAGTACGTTTTAGCGAATCGCGGAGTACTTTAGCGTTTTATTTAGGTAGATAGAACTCTTTCGAAGAAGAAAGCGGATGATTATCTGAAGCGTCAGTGTGACGCGGCTCGCTCGTTGTTGCCCGACGAGGAGTGCGGCCACCGCTGGCAAAAGAGAAATTTCGAAACCGAAACCGGGAGTCAACTTCGAAACTAGTGTTGGTACTTGTTTTCGCGAGACTCTAAGTGCTCTTCTGCGTAATGAAATCGTCGAAATAAAATACGCCGGGCTCTCTGAGCACTCCAAAGACCAAAACCCAAGAACCCTCTCACAAATGCAGCATCTAAGAGGGTCATTTTTCGTGGTTGCCACGCGCAGCATTCTTGCAAAGAGCAACGAAAAAAAAAATGGAGAGGAGAGTGAAAGTGTGGGGTGTTCTTAGCTCCGATATGCTAATGGACTCCTGCTAATGAGCTTTCGGGGTAGCGCTCGTGTCGCTACGGAGGCGCAAAATGTCAAAAGGCTACAAAACCGCAGCCCGACAGCGCAGTGCTTCGTCGCACGCCGCTGCGAGCGCCCTAGGAGCTTTAATACGTGCGTCTTCTCTTCGGTTCTTTAATCTCGCCCTCCTACGACTCGCTCTCCCTCGCTGGCTGCCGTTCAGTGGAGTGGCGCACGGCCACGAAATGACCGCTCTCGATATCCTCCGAGAGTTGTGCGAGCGGAAGTCCTAGGCGAAAGACAGCCGAGGTAAGGACGGGGGAACTCGTCAGCAAGGCACCGATGTTTGCGGGTGAAGCCCCTCTCCTGATTCGCAGGAGAGATTTTTCAACGCGAGTTGTTCCATTTGCGGGAATACGGAGCCTGCCTGCTCGCTTAAACGTGTTAGTCCGACGCGGCGTAGAGGTTTTATTTCGATCGCCTGTTGATGTTGCGTAGGCGGCATATATTTTCGCAAATAGCCTGCATGCCAGTACCAATCCCATAATCCCCGTTCGCGGTACGTAATCGTGTTTCTCTTTCGCTTGTTTTCGCTCTTTTTATGACCGGCCACGTACGAAAAACAGCGCTGCCCGGAAAAAAAAAAAGAAAAAGGTGCCCCTGAATGTTTGAAGGTTGGCTTCACTGCATGCGGGCAAGCTGTTGCGGAGAAGCCCTACCACGCGCGTGGTTAGGCAGTATGGGCAGTAGCGGGTATTATGATGGTAATTTGCCCAATAATTAAGCCGCGTCTGCGCGATGCTGCCTACTAGGGCAGATGTGTTTTGAAGCGCAGGAGAATACAGGACGGCGTTTGACAAGGTGTTTGTGCAAATATGTGCACTAGCTGTTTGCGTCACGTGGTGTTTTTAGCTTTGTGTTTTTTTTTTTCTCTCTCTTTCATGTTTGTTACAGTTCAGAATGGATTCACCCAGTGAGAGGTTGTTGCTGAAAACAAATCACAAAGTAAGTGTTTCAATATTGTTGCCTGTTTGCCGTCTTGACACATTAACGTTATTTCGGCGACGCAGTTCATGCGGCTATACTTTAAAAAAATAACGTTCTTAGACAAAAAGAAGCGACAAGTGAAAATTGATGCTTCCATTAACATTAGTAGTTTCCAGAATACTCACTTAAGCCACACTGCAGTGATTACGTAATGACAGCCGCGTAGTAAGCACCGCGTAGATTCTCCGTTTCGTGCTTTTTTTTCTGCTGACCCGAAGGTCGCGGGATCGAATCCGCCGGCCGCGGCGGCTGCATTTTCGATGGAGGCGAAAATGTTTGAGGCCCGTGTACTTAGCTTTAGGTGCACGTTAAAGAACCCCAGGTGGTCGAAATTTCCGGAGCCCTCCACTACGGCGTCTCTCATAATCATATCTTGGTTTAGAGACGTTAAACCCCAGATATTATTATTATTATTATTATTATTATTATTATTATTATTATTATTATTATTATTATTATTATTATTATTATTATTATTATTATTATTATTATTATTATTTCTTCCTTGTCAGCTCTATATCGTTTTATTTTTAGTAGTGATGACCTCATATTGCTTGCAATTTGTTCACGTGGTATCTGGTGGAAGAAATTTTTAAAATATACAAGAGAGTGTTTTCCGACGTCGCGGAAACGCTTCCACAGTTAAAGTCTTTATTTTCCCCTCTTTCGTTTCTGTTATTGCCGACAGTAGCTCATCATTTTTATTACCTTTGCCCATATTAATATTATTATGTTACTATTTCTCTTCGTGCGAGCGCCAGCACTGAGACATCAAGCATTGTTCGTGGACATCTTAGAAAACCAACTAATTACGATTATTACTAACAGTATTATTACTAGAAGTAGGATTATACAAAGTAAGAGGAAAGCAAGGTCAGTAGATGGTTGGAAAATTTCACCCACTACTCGGCCAATTAGGTATGTGCCATGCTCAGAGGAAAACAGCAGCAACAACAAATGTCAACGGAACGCCACGACACTTTCCTAATATTAAGGAAGGAACAAATATAAGGGGAGGGCGGGGGGAGCATATAAACAGAAATATAAAAAGAAAATAAACTGTACCTGAATGTATTTAAGCTGCCTTAACGCATTAACTGCCAGCGAAACCGACCGTCACAAATTAAAAAGTGCTCTGCCGCACAGATGTAGGTTTGCAATAATCGTCACCGTACTTGCTTACGCTCGTCAATTTCACAGTTTACTAGGGACGTATATTGTTAGTTGTTTTTTTTTATGTTTAGCTCAAACCTACAGCCTAAATTGCGAACAAGGACACGCTTATCCTATTTTTCTTAATTTGGGCATAAGCGCGTGTACGTCCTTAATGCGGGTCGTGTTATATCATGCTTTATCCTTGTCGACGTCTCCACGCATACTGCAATTTTACGGTTCAAGTACGCTTGCAACGTAGAAACAATACTATATCGCCACCGTAACAAGTTCAATGAGATATCGACTGTAGGAAGTTGATAATACATATAGGAGCTGACTGTAAAATCTTTTTTCAGTTAAAAGAAAAGCGCGACTGAGGCTAAATTAAGAAAGCGTTTCTTTAGTACACTGATAATTCCCACTGATCAGCTGACTTCGCTAATGATATGTTCAGCCTCAGGATTGGCTGAAGCTTTCTCCAGTACGAAACAATGCTAGCGTAAGGCGTCGTTTCTTAATGCGGACTGTGAGATATAAAGTTACAATTCGTAATATATACAATCTAATGCCTCTGTCTTACTCCACACCTACAATACCTTGCATATTAATTATTTGTTACGGTTTAATATAGACATATTGTTCCACAAACTGCTTCATAACAACCTCACGCTTCCGCTCATGGCACAAGACCTATCGCAGAATAAAAATCTAACAAGATTTGCAGCTAATAACAATTTTTTTCTTACCTGTGGTTCATGCTAATTACGACAAGAAAAACATCCTGTTCACTGCAATTTCACTTTGGACTGATTTACCTTCAGCTACTAATTATCACGCTTCCCTTGCAGTTTTTAAGAATGATCTTAGGTACCACTACTTGCAATAACTGTCCTCATACCCGGTCTGTTTTAACATTGGCTATTTTTTTTTCTCGCTTTTAACTTGGCTTTTTTTTTGCTGTGCTTTTTCGTGTTTAACTGATCTGAAGTGAAATGTTTTATCTAATATGTTTTGATCTTACCTATTATTGCGTCCATTTGCTGTGTTTGTTCTTAACATATCACTGTCTGTATAATTAACCGGGAGTCCCACTACAGTTATTTTACTTTGGGGCCCTCACCTTTATATTACTAATCCTGTAACTCCATTTTTTGAAAGCAATAAATCTGAATTTGAAAAAAAAAAAGCTCCCAATTAGGTTCAAAAAAAGAAAGAAAGAAAGCAAATACCGAATTTCTGCATCTGCCAGACCATTACAAGTGGACAAATCTACTTAGCTTACACGTGACCGACACAGTGTTCGCTAAGGTCTTACAAGAATTAGTGCTCTCGCGAATTAGTAGCAACGTATTAAAGGCTGGCTAATAATGAATCGATTTTGCTCACTTATGGAAGTCTCGATTGGTAAACATTGCAAAGTAATGACAAGTTTTTTTTCAGCACGAAAGTGTTTTATGCTGGGGACCACCAAGAATTGACGCACATCATTTCCGTGACGGAAATGACGTCATTAAAAGTGCACGCATGTAGCTCAGAAATAAATTGGGAAAAAATGTAAAGTTTGTTTTTTTATTATTTATTGCTGAGCTGCCGAGTTGTAAACGGCTCTACTTGTGGATGACGGTTTTCAAGCTTGTAGCGCAAGAAAATCCAGGCAAATTTCTCAGAAATAAAACTTCCAATTTGTCATAAAATTCGTCCCGGTTCGGTGTTCAAATCCGGAACCGACGGTATGTTCATTTTAACATCGCCATTTTCGAACAAAAAACAAATCATCGTCATAATCCTAACTTTATCTGTTGGCAAATGATCCGGTGATGCCGTAAGGATGGAGCAAATAACACGAAGTATGTTCACAGAATAAGAAGCACCTGAATGATACACAGGCAAAAATATATAAATGAAAGGTTACAAATCATAATACAGAATAGGCGGCGCAAAACAGAACGCGATGTACACTGCAGTACAAGAAAAATGAATAATGCACCCATATTAAGTTTCTCGGCTTTCCGGCCGTTAAAAGGGGGATATATTTCTGAGGAGCGCCATAGAGGGGTTACTCCAGAATAATTTTGTCCACTTGAGTTTTTCTAACGCGCGCCCAACCCTAAGTACGTACATGTGTTCTTTTTATTTATTTTTCATTTATTTCCCGTAAAAATGCGGTCGCCGCACTTATAGAGATTGAAGCCACGTCACCTTGTACTTAACGGCGCAAACACTTCAGCCACTCAGCTATGCCACGGCAGGAGCTCATTATATATTAACGATGTGGTCTCGGAATATATGCTCTTTATACATGGCAGCCCCGTGCCAAAGACGAAAACCAAAACACACGAGGTACTGGCGGCGCTTATCACTATTTCAAGCGTGAGAATAGTGGCATTACCCAGACAATACGCAGCTCTATCCAAAAGAAATCGTGTTTATAATGTATATAGCTATGTGGGTCAGGCGGCGGCTCCTCGGTTCCTTTCGATGCATAGTACTACATTAGACACCATAGCTGGGTCGGGTGCGCTGTATGTTCCCACTGCACAAACATCGTGTAGGCGTGGCTGTGCACGATGCACGCTCGGCTACACTGCACGACGCACTGCGGAACAGGGAAAAGGCCACGGGGTGAACCTCGCATTCGAGCAATGGACGAAGAGATGGCACGGAGCTCCCGTTCTTGCCACGACGACGCAACATATGTATATTTACAGGAACGCGCCTATTATGGGCGCATCGTGACCGTGCACATGCAATGGAGGGCTGACGATGAATTCGTCATTTTTCTATGATATTATGATTCTTTTTAAGGCGGAATACAAAAAAAAAACGGCAGGAAGGGGTAGACGGAAGCTGGCGACGAAAAAATCCGTAAACAGGAGGGGGTGGGTGCTGGAGCCGACGTTTCGACAAGTCGGCTTGTCTCCTTCAAGGCTGGAACTGATTTCCAGTTTTTTCCATCAGTTCCAGCCTCGAAGAAGACAAGTCCATTGTCGAAACGTCGGCTCGAGCACCCACCCCCTCCTGTTTACGGATTTTTAAGGCGAAATCCTTAAAAGCCTCATCAAACGCGAAAATTTACCGGCGTCCCGCGTCGGCGGCGTCAGCGCCCACATGAGTGATGCAAAAAACAATCCCGTGATGGCGTCCCCATACGACGTCATCATGACGTCACATGTGGCCAAAATTTGTGACGTCATCATGACGTCACTATGGCGTAACCTCGCGTGACGTCACATGACGACGTCATTCCATGACATCGTCGCTTGCTTGGCCTATCACGGAGGCAGTGCATGCAAAACCACGTAATGTGCAGAAAGCTTGCAATGCCTCCGATCTTTGAGGCATTCCAAAACCACGTTGTATGCGGAAAGCTTTCTTTAAGTGGCGGGGCAGGATCAATGCATCTAGAGTTACTGTGTATGCTACCTTTAGGTCGCAGAGTTGCGCATCTGTCTTCCAAACGCCGCGAACAACCATGCGTTAAGGGGAAGCTGACGCTCGGGCCAATTTTTGTGTTTTTTGATGGCGCCGCCGCAGTGGACTGGATAGGCACTAGTCATCGACAGTCAAGTTAATCACCGGTCTTCGACACGCCAAGCATGTCGATCGATCGGCGAGACGGTAGGCACGTCGCCTGCAAAAAGAGAGTGCAGCTTCGCCGCATAGCTGTGGTTGCTAGCCGGACCTATGAGCAACTCTGCTACCTACACGTAGCATATACAGTGACCCTAAATGCATCGACTGATAAGAAAAAGAAGATGGCTTTCGCTTTTGAGTCGTCTTAGGTGAATACATAGGGGCCCTGTGATATTTTCCTTTACTGGCTTAGCATTTATACTGGATACACGTTATTGCGCTACTGGTACACGCTATTGTGCCAAAACTTGCAACAGGGTTACTCCAGACAAGCAAGAAATACCTAACACACTGATTTATCTGCCGATGAAACAGGTAAAACGTGTGTATTGAAAAAAATCCACGCCAGGACAAAGAGATGCACAGCCAGTGTCAAAAGTTCATAGACCGCTATATAGGTCTTGAAACACTGAATTTCTCAGCAATTTGAGACTGTATTCAGTCGAACTGCTCATTACACGTTGTTAGCGGGTTTCAAAACTGGCCAAATTTATCTAAATTCAAGGCTGCCTGCCGAAGGCGCGGGAATATTAAGCTTTTTTCTTGCGTCCCGTGGTCCCTAAACTTCTGATGCTGACTGTATATAAACAGCCATGAGCAACTTAATAAACGCGAAGAGGAAATTACGAAGTAGAATTCGTTTCGCGAGAGATATACATCGAGTGCTCTACCTCGGACTGCTAATTACGCGATTTCAAATGCATGGTGTTGGCTTCAACTTAAGGTTGCAAGCCCAAGTAAGGCAACCATTAAGCCTATACTGGCGGAAACAGGTTAATCCTATAGCTTGTTAATCCTGTAGTTGTTCGTATTTCACTTGTTTATGGCTATACAAGTGTCAGTTACGCTGCCCCGAAAAAAAACTAAGCTTTTGCAAGATACAAGGTTTAAAATATCACGTGGTATGCGTCGCTTGAAGCATGTCACGTGGTCTACATCCAGATGCGACAGTGGATTCCAAGTCACCGCGGAATCAAAGAAAGCGAACATGGCCGTAACGTCGGCAAAAACCATGCTCACGATTATTGCGGAAACCCGTCTCATGCCCGACATGCGCTGCATGTTGCGATGGCTGAAACTATAGAACTGAGCCTGCCAAACCGGTTCACAGAGAGCACTAAAGACTTGAAATATACTGAGTATGTGCAGCGCAATGGTACGAAGACAAGAGAAGACACACAAACGACATAGACCTGGCGCTGACTTCCAACTGATTTATTGAAAAGCACGAAGCAACGTTTTAAGCCCGCTTTTACGCATGCGCACATGTTAGCAACAACTCAAACGCATCATGGGTGACCATACAAAACCTGCATCTCTTTGTCACTTAGATACACACTTGGCGTACTTACACACTTGATACCAGATTTCTTAATGTGAGCTGCCTCGATTATTTCTCTTTCTGTTTTCGTTTTTACATGCTTGACAAACGTCGCGTGATCAAAGTGCGGGGTGCATTTACACTTGTTGCAGTGATCTGCAAGATGTCCGCCTGAATCGTGTTTTACATTCAAAAAATGCTCACGTGCTCTGATGTTGAAACATCGGCCCGTCTGCCCAATGTACTCTTTACCACAGCTGAGTGGTATCTTATATACCACGTGAGTCACACAATCGGTGTAACGGTGAACATGCTTCTTCGTGCAGGATTTTTTTTTCTTTTCTTTGGTGAGCATAGGGCAAATCTGACCCAACTTACATGGCGCAGAAAACACCACTTTGACGTCTACGGATGTATGGTATCACCTGCGGTCTTCGTCGATCTTTTTCTTTTTGCTGGTCAAGTTCCTTTTTCTTTATGCTCTGTAAAACTCTTGCAGATCACTGCTACAAATGTAAATGCACCCCGCACTTTGATCACGCGACATTTATCAAGCATGCAAAAACGAAACAGTGCGCCAAGTGTGTATCTAAGCGACAAAGATATGCAGGTTTTGTATGGTCACCCATGATGCGTTTGAGTTGTTGCTAACATGTGCGCATGCGTAAAAGCGGGCTTCGTGCTTTTCAATAAATCATTTGGAAGTCAGCGCCAGTCTATGTCGTTTGTGTGTCTTCTCTTGTCTTCGTACCGTTGCGCTGCACATACTCAGTATATTTCAAGACATGTACCAACTCGCCCATCAACGGATCCTTCTTGAGCACTAAAGAATCAATAGAACCTTGCCGAAGTGCTATGCCCCATGACAATCAAATGTCCATCGCAATGAAAGCCTTTGAACGATTCTGTAGAGACGCTGCAGCATTTGCGATAAGCACAGTACGTCGTGGGAGTGCTTCAGGCCTTCCCGAACTCTCTCCTCTCCCTCCTGTTTGCTTTTCTAAACCTACCGTGAGTGTTCAGGTGCGCTTCAAGATCTGTTCAAATATAAGAGCTGTCGAGCGGGCGGCTGGGGATTAAACTGCGTTGTCCAGGCCCCGTATTCGATAATAGAGTTCTTCATTACTGATATATATTTTTTTTTCGCTTGCGTTGAAAGCTTTCACGAGAGCCACAACGTTTGCTGATCCGGAAAAACGTTACACAGTCAGCGTGAGGAGCGATTAAACGCTTCATGCAAATTTATGACGAATTTCGCTGCAGTGCACGCAGTTGAAGATTAGCGGATCACGCCGACTTCGAGCACGCGTTGAAGTACTGTTCAAGGCAACGCAGTCAGTGGATACATGCGCGAAAAACTTGAAACATTTTTAAATAGCGGAGATGTTTAGGCATGGAGAAAGTCCGTCGGCCGTGTGCAAAAATTATCATCATCATGAACCGGCACGCACTCTCCTCGTCCTCTTCTTGATCTTCTGCTCCCCTCCCGGAACACGTGCGCCGATTTTTCAGGCATGGGATGCAAAAAAAAAAAAAAAAAACTCTGATGGGCGGGACAATGAGTGCAGAGAGAGCGAAAGGGGAAGAAGACAGGAAAAGATAGAGAAAGGCGAGGAAATAAATAGACAGAGATAGAAAGAGATAAACAGACAGGCGAAAGAGATAGAAAAGGCAGAGAGCAAGACAGAAAGGGAAAGAAAGCGATAGAGACAAACAATGAAAGAGATAGAAAGAAAGAGGTAGCGAGAAATAGAGAGAAAGGGAAGAAAGAAACAGATAGATGCAAAGAGTGAGAAAGAGAAAGGAATAGAAACAGAGACAAAGAAGATATACAAAAAACACATAGAAATACTTAATATGTACTCATGGGCTAGTTGGTGAGCCATGATTTTCCAACAGGCAGAGCACAAAAGGGCAGCAAATACGTACACGTAAAAATACGCAAACACAAGCGCTTGTGTTTACGTCTTTTTATGTGTACGTATTTGTTGCCCTTTTGTGCGCTGCCTACTGGAAAAACATAGAAATAGAAAGGAGGAGAAAAAAGGGGACCATGAGGCGATGCGAAGCAGCGTTTCGGCATGTCGAGCCCGCGTTTCAGAGGGAGAGTGGAGAGGGGGAGAAAGGAAGCGGAGAGGGGAAGCGGTGAGGGGGAGGGGAGAGGGGAGGTGAAGATGAGGTGTGTGAAGAGGGTTTGCGCATGCGCAGTAAGGGTGGTCACGCCGCACACCACCGGTTTGTGACTCCGCCATAAGATGCTTCGCATCTAAAATGAACAGTCAAGGAAGGCCGCCGAGCCCTTCCTTCAGGCTTGGCACCACAAGTGCGAACCTGCCTAAATTTTTAAGTAAAAATTTTGGCGGCTGAAACAAAACCTCCCAGACACCATGGTGGACACACGCACGGGGATTATGCACTGACGTCATCGGGACTGCCATCTTGTTGTACAGCCAGCACAGTGAAAAGCTGCGTAGTATAGGGCTTGTTGAAGGGCTACTTGGTACACGTTACTTTGAAGGGAAAAAAGAACATTTATTTATTTATTTATTTATTTATTTATTTATTTATTTACACATACTGCAGCGGTAAATGCGCCATAGCAGGAGTGGGTGTACAAGGATACGCGGGATTTTAACAAACAGCAATGAAAAATGACCTGAACAGGTAAAACAATACAGATTTGTGATTATGCAAGGTCAAAAGTGCACAAACATGTGATGAACATGAATGAAAATAAAATAAAGAAACAATGCACCTCAAGATCTAACACCAATTGCGAAGACTGGACAACAAGAAAAGAGGCACACAACACGAGCACTGAGTTCACACCTGCGACTATCACCGGTGGCGCGACCATGTTAGTCGCAAAGCAACTGGTCGCAAATGGCCGCTTTAGTCGCAAAGCGACTGCTTTGGCTTATGCGCTCGCTGCCCTATTTTTCAGTCGCGCGACTGCAGTCTCAAACCTCTCAACCAATCACATGCGCAGGAACAGGACATCAGCTTATTTTACGAGGCAATGGCAATGTACATACGTGAGCAATATGCGAGCAGACGTGAATTCTTCGGGGCGACGGGAATAAGGCGCACGCAGGTGTGAACATTGGTCACCTTGAGCCGCTTTTTGGTCGCCATTCGCAAATGGTCGCGCGACCGGTGCGAGTTGTAGGTGGGAACGAGCCTTAATAATTGAGTGCACTTTAGTGCGGGAAGAAAATATATAGGAATTAAAGGTGAAGAAGGAAAGGACATGACTCTTTTAAGTGCGCATTCGATAAGGGGACATGACATTTGTCTCGTGTGAAAACATCGTTAGCTAGCGCTACAAGTACAAAAACTCTTTTTTTTCGAGAAGACTGCATGAGCTTCACGAATTTCGCGCTCGCTCCCAGTCAGGATACTTGGCGAAAAACTCGCAGTCCGGAGAGAGCGTAAATAATAACGTCACACACGTTCGCGATCTCTTTTAGTGTACTGCCTTTAGTGTTTCTTAGTGAAGAAGGCCTGTCTCAAATTATTATCACAGTCAGAAAGGAATGTGCAAATTCAACAGAATACGTCGAAATCAGTAGCGTCAAAATGACACATCAGGAAGGAGGATCTCATCATCATCATCATAATCGTAATCAGTTCACTCTAAAAGGACCCTCTTCGGCTATTACATAAGGGATTGTGTGTGTGTGTGTGTGTGTGTGTGTTTGTTTGTGTGTGTGTGTGTGTGTTTGTGTGTGTGTGTGTGTGTGTGTGTGTGTGTGTGTGTGTGTGTGTGTGTGTGTGTGTGTCCGACAGTGACAATTCCTTGCATGCTCAATAAAAAACAATAATAATAATATAATAATAATAATAATAATAATATCTGGGGTTTAACGTCCCAAAACCACGACATGATTATGACAGACGCCGTAGTGGAGGGCTCCGGTAATTTCGACCACCTGGGGTTCTTTAACGTGCACCTAACTCTAAGTACACGGGCCTCAAACATCAATAAATAAAAAACAATAGTTGTGAAACAATTATATATTATATATACCGGAATTTTAGGCTATGTCCACCGCACATATCGCCGAGTCCGCAAGATAAGCCGATTGGCCATTGTTTCGCGTGCGCGGCGAGGATTACCGGGAACGTGCGCTATCGCTAATCCCCCGGTTAATCCCCTCACTCATGGACAGCCATTTTGTTAGCGCCGAGCTCTTACGCTGCGCGCTCGACCATCTCCCATTATCCTTCGGCATTGTCCCGTTTCCAAGGTAACGCGGCTTTCATCTTCACGGGGAACGGAAAGTATTTGCTAAAGCACGCGCAGTCAGTATTTGCTAAAGCACGCCCAGCAATCAGTTAACTGAGCGCATTATTAGACCGAGGTGTAAACAAACACGTGACACGCGTAGAACTCTCGATGTAATTAATTTTGTGACCACATATTATAGGAAGCTCGATAATTGCATTCAAGAAAAGAGGATATGAATTGTGGATCATTCGGGACTTCTTTGTGTACTGAAAGTCCGCATAACAAACGCGAACTTTTATACAACCGAGGAATAACATGAAAGAACACCTAACTACATTAAATGCCATGTTACTTTGTTGTAAAACAGTAGCTTTATTGCGGGATGGCCCAATAAGCATACCATCAAACACATACGATGTTTTTTTTAAGATAAGTTCATGCGTTTACTTGCTAAAGTACAGCTTATTATGATAAAAACACAACCTCAGAAAGATGACTGAGTTGAAAGAACGTTAGTTCCTTTGTACTTGCAAACATCGGGCCGAATTAAAAAGACTTCTGTTTAGTAAGTGCGTTTTCCCATTGGTCAGCAGGCTTCACTAATGATATGTCCCGCATCGTGATTGGCTGAAAGGTTCTCTTAAAATTTTTAGCGTAAGACGTTTTTGTGAGTACGGGCCCTTATTTTTATTGTGCGATGGTCGTTTGAGGCACGCAGCACGAAGAAAGCTGCAGCGAGGGCGTGGCGAGTGTTTTATGCAACAGCTTCTGTTACCACAGGCCACCGACTAAAGTACTCAGGCTTGTATGCATTCGCCGTTGCACCGAAATTTTGCTATGCAACTAAGGGCAAGAATTTTTTTAATGGACCAATCAGGGCGTCGTATGTCCGTTTACCGAGTCCTAATTCCATTATTCGGATCAGTATAGCTGAGTGCTTGACGTTGTCAAACGCTTTCTTTAGATCTAGGCCTAATATTGCTTTGGTGGATCTGGTCGTGCTGTCTATTACCTGGTGCTTGATTTGTAGCATGGCGTCCTGCGTGGAGAGGTTCCTCCTGAAACCCAGCATGGTGTGAGGAATCAGGTCGCGGTCCTCGAGAAAGTTGGTTAGTCTCGCGAGGACCACGTGCTCCATGACCTTTCCGACGCAAGACGTCAGCGATATCGGTCTTAGATTTTCCAGCTGTAGGCGCTTTCCCGGTTTTGGTATCATAACTATGCGGGCGGTTTTCCACTGTCGTGGAATCCGTCCCTTTTCCCAGCATTCGTTAACGAAATTCGTGAGTTGCTCTAAAGACGCGTCGTCCAGATTTCTAAGCGTTTTGTTAGTAACCCCATCCGGTCCGGGTGCCGACTTTGTGTTGAGTCTGTGCAACACCGCGCGTATTTCAGCAATGCTAAACGGTCTATCTAAGTCTTCGTTCACAGCGCCTTTGTATTCGGGGGGGGGGGGGGGGGGGGTACGTGTCTAGCCTGATTAGTGTATCTCGTTTTGAGCTCGTGCAGGAGTTCTTCGTTGGTCCCTTTGTATTCGTTTATAATCTTATTGACCTTTTGCCTATGTGCCGTTTTTGTCTCCTCTGGTTCCAGTAGGAACCTGAGGAGATTCCACGCCTTGGTTAACCCCAGCTGGCTATCCATGCTGTTACACGTTTCTTCCCACTGTGACTTGCAGAGCTGTGACGCATATTCCTTGATGTCTCTATTTAGTTTGGCAATTTTCCTACGTAAAGTCCTATTGTGTCGTTTTGCCTTCCATCGGGCTTGTAGGCTACGTTTAGCCTCCCACATGTGCAAAAGTTTACTGTCTAAGACCTGGAGGTTCGCCTCGGGCGGGACCTCATGCGTTGCCGTCGCGACATCCCGCTTCAGCGTTTCGGTCCACCTTTCGATATCGTCAATGTTTTCCAATGAGTTAATTTTATCTTTCCTGATCTGTCTGAACTTATCCCACTCGACAAGCTTGAGTCGCTTGCTTCTCGTCTTGCGCGGCCCCGCGTCGACTTGAATTTCTACAATGGCGTGATCGCTGCCTAAATCCTCTTGTGTATTTGTCCACCATACGTTTTCTATGTTTTTAACAAACGCGAGGTCGGGTGAGGTGTCTGCACAAACGCTGTTCCCTCTTCGCGTAGGTGTAGAGGGGTCAGTAACGAGAGTGAGACCTTCCTGTTGCGCGTCCTCCCATAGATTCTTGCCTTTCAAGGTTTCATACTTGTAGCCCCATGCTGTATGGTGAGCGTTAAAGTCTCCCGCTACGAGGAGGAGAGCTCGGTTACCCGTCCAAACAATATTTTAGACATTCTTCTGCTTTAAAAAAAGCCGAAGGGTTACTTGTTTTGGTGCGCTTTAATATCTACACAAACGTACTAGTCCGCACAGGTCTCCGCAGACTTGATTCGTAAAAAAAAAAAACATTTATTTTCTCACAAAAAGCACTCGTACGATGAAGAAATCCAAATGTACCAGAACATTTCTGAATAACTAATGAAACAAAAAAATAAGGGTCACTGCTTGAAATTCAACACGGAACTTTCGGGCCAGGAAAAGGAGCGCTATTAAAATATGGTCGCGGCAATGCACAGAACTTTTGCAAGCTCCTCTACAAGCTGTACATTACGTAAAATCGTCCGTTCACCTCCGCATCTATGCAATGTATAAATAGCATGGGCGAAAAAAAAAATAAAGGCCGAAATCAGGGGTCAGGGGGTGCATGCAGGGCTCATAAAAGTTCAGGTGTATTCTGGTCCTTCATTTTTCAAACAAATTCCTTTGCCCCCATTTTCTTAGGGCCTCTTTATCCCGCTGTTCCCTCCCATACCCTGCGAATAGCAAACAAGTTAAGTAGCTTACGAAATTAAATAGCATACCAAAATAAATCGTAATAGCATACGAATAGCATTCAAAATTAAATCATCCTTATCGGTACATCACTTTCAATGCCTTCACAGGAAATACTGACCCCACAAATTATGTGATCAGTTACACTTACTAATCTACCGATGTTTTTTTTTTTCATTTATTATGATTTGTTCCTTCCATTTTTTGTTACTATGCATATTTGATTGGCTATCATTACTTCTGAATATTTGATGTTGTTGTTTGTACATGGATTCACCTTGCTTTCGTTTCGTAGCTGCAATATGCACATTGTTTTGCATATACTTTTGTCTTCGATCTCATTGTATTCATTTTGTTTCGATAAATTCATGACGCCTGCATCATGAATGTTACACTGGCGTTTTTTTCAGCTTATACTTACTATGGTATAATCATAGTTTTATGTACCATACCAGTTTTGTTTTGTTTTGTTTTGTTTTGTTTTTTGCTTTCATTTTCTGCTTTGCTTTTTTAATCTTGCGTTCCCTCTAGCTTTCCTGTCACATTTTAAATGCGAAGCATTTTTTAGCGAACCTTTGCCACTTCCAGCCTTTCTATCTACGTATCTATCTATCTATCTAGCCGCCTACGTCTGGGTGCTCTCATGATCGCCTCCTTAACTTGGTGTCAGGGGCGTAGCCAAGGGGGGGGAGGGTTGGGGGGGTTCAAACCCCCCCCTCCCCGAAATTTTTCACTTTTGCTTGCGTATATATACACGCACACATACAAACACACGCACGAACATACATAAAGTATGGTTGAACCCCCCCCCTCCCGAAAAAAATTTCTGGCTACGCCCCTGCTTGGTGTAGACCAAAATTGGTATGGGAAGGTCAGAGGATTTGACCAATATGACTGTCGGGTCATGACATGAATAACTTGAAAATCCTGTCGCGTACGCCGTCAAACCCTTTCCTGCAGACACGTGTGGCACATACCCGTTTACCACGGGCCGCGGTGTACGGGTATGCGCCACAGGTGATTGACAGTTTATATCTACAGGAACAGCGAGAACAGACACTGGTAATTTAAATGCGAGAGCGTTAAAAGAAACCTACATCGGCAGAGTTCCCCCGACGAATGGAAATAATAAAAATTAGGATCGCAGCAGGAATCGACCCCAAGCATTCTGCGTGGCAGTCAGGCATTCTACCACGGAGCCACGCCAGGTCTATAAACTGGTTTGGAAAAACAGCCTATGCAGGCGTAATGTCGGTGCAACGTCAATTGTGGTTGTGCTGCTGGCTATCTAATTTTCTCCTCGCGAAAGTCCACAATACTTGCTTTACTAGTGGAACGTCACGCGGGGCCTCTATCTACGTCATACCAGAATGCCATGAGGTGCAGCCAACTCAAATGAGCACTCATGCTTACTTTAAAACCAAGTTAAGATATCTTAAAGGCAACGTTCGTCACTAATAATCGGTCAGATGTGCCCCCATTTGCAGGAAAGTCAAACAACACAAACATCTAGGGGTTTCAATTTTGGTGTCAGGGGTCCTTTAACGTCTGTGGTTCCAGTGTTGGCTCCGCTTTTACAGCAGTCTAGTAGACATTACACTTGTATTGCTGATTCAGCAAGCTATATTGAAGCGTTGCTCGACTCCGGAGGAATGCATTAAAGAAAGTTACGTATGATATTCACATAATTGCACCATAATGTGCCCTTGGTTTCGATAATATTGACGTATGTGCTCTAACGTGAGGGCTGACATTACGTCGCACCACAAGTTACTCTTTAAACGCTAGTGTTGTCGACGTGCCTGGTAAGCCCACGATGTGCACACAGCTACTACACTTACAAAAACACGTCGATCCACCTCGTAACGCTAGGCTCAAAGCCATAAAATACAGCATAGAAGTACTCGCTGACTGCTTCGCATGAAACCGATTCCAACAATGCGTGGGATCTGCCGAATTTTTTATAAATGTATTCTTTTTTCTCATGCTGCACTCGACACTTAACATACATGTGGTTTACTATTAGAGGTTCTCGTAATTATGGGACTTCCGAATATAATACATATCACTAACGACGTTAAGTTGTATGCAAAGGAACTGGATAAAATTGACTTGACAAAAGTGAGGATATGCTCTTCTATATTTCATATCTATCTATCTATCTATCTATCTATCTATCTATCTATCTATCTATCTATCTATCTATCTATCTATCTATCTATCTATCTATCTATCTATCTATCTATCTATCTATCTATCTATCTATCTATCTATCTATCTATCTATCTATCTATCTATCTATCTATCTATCTATCTATCTATCTATCTATCTATCTATCTATCTATCTATCTATCTATCTATCTATCTATCTATCTATCTATCTATCTATCTATCTATCTATCTATCTATCTATCTATCTATCTATGACGACCTTCGGGCCATCTATCTCTCACCGAGTTGACAAAAAGCAGTTGCCCTCGCGGGCGTGAAGGTCGGACGTCAACTGAAGCCCTCAAGCCGGAAGTGAAAGGTTGACGTCATCTACTCCCTTTCACCCAGGCATAAAAATTGCTGCGGCCTGTATCATGCACGTGCAGCTATCGACCTTTACGTAAGTCGCTAAACGTTTTATCGATCGACGCCAAATAGCTCGAGACCATAGAACACTCGTATATCGACAAAACAGAAGAACCGTAGATCTTCCCGGTCGATACGATGCTCGGAGAGGGAAAAAGGATAACCTTTAGACGTTAATCTTCATATATTAATAATACAGGGAAATGGCATAGGGAACAGGACCCATTGATGACGTAAAGCAAATTCGATTGACCGTCGTGTCCTGCAGCCGACGCGCGTTTGTGTATCATACAGTAGAAGGTAACATTGCTTATTGGTGGTGGTCGCCTACTACAGTGGCTGGGCGAAGGTTGCATATTCAGAAGATGGAGTACGCTCATCTCTTACTAGAAGACAATTGCATCTAGCGGGCTGCAATGAAGAGAATAAGGAAAAACAATAACAATTTATCCTAAATACTAAGCATTAAGAAGCACAATTACCTCGAAAGAACTGTAAAAATACTTTCACGGCGGAGCAATGAAGCATGCTACGTGGCATAGTATCCAAGGGAGGGTAGAGGTTCCCGGTAAAGAAAATATGAGCAACGTTACTAAACCCATGCTGTCAAAGTGCTGCCTCTAGAATTACACACACACACACACACACACACACACACACACACACACACACACACACACACACACACACACACACACACACACACACATATATATATATATATATATATATATATATATATATATACATATATATATATATGTGTGTGTGTGTGTGTGTGTGTGTGTGTGTATAGCATGCTTCATTGCGTGTCACCCGGTGCGTCCATAACTTGTGCGTCTTCGAGGGCTTCCGCTCGGCCGAGACATTCCCCTCGCACCAACGTAACAATGTACGGGGATGGGTTCGTAACGAAAATATCGGTGTCGCCCTGAGTGACTTCTACGGTCGCAAATGGCACCAGCAAACCTTTCCTGGTGAAAACGCGGTCAGAGGGGGAAAGAAGTGCAACGGTGTCGGAGAGACCGGTGCAATAGACGGACACAGCCGTTGACGAATTGGCAGGAACTGTGGTGTCGTCTTTGACGAGTACCTTGGTCGCAGCCGGTGGACTATCCGCCGGCGTCAAATCTGAGAATGGTGAGAGCTCTATTTCGGCTGGTGCGCAATGAATTACGGCGTCGTGGCGAGCGAGAAAATCCCAACCCAGGATGACGTCGTGAGAGCATGAAGAAATTATGATGAATTCGACGGCGTACAGAGCGTCCTGAATGATGACACGGGCTGTGCACACCGCTGTCGGGTGAATGCTTTGGGCGCTGGCTGTACGGAGGGAGAGCCCGGAAAGCGGCGTCGTCCCTTTTCGTAGTAGTCGGCTAAATTTAGCGTCCATAACGGATACGGCAGCTCCAGTGTCCACAAGGGCCAATGTGCGCACGCCATCTACAAACACGTCTACTACGTTCGATGCGCTTTGCTGAGGGCTTTGGCAGTTCGATAGCGTCGCAGCCCTTGCCTCTTGGACTGCGACGACTAGTTTTCCTGGTCTCGGGCGACCGGACGAGGCCGTATCGGTGACAGTGAGCGGCGTCTTGGGGATGGCGAACGGCGGGTAGATGGAGACGGGCGTGAAGTCGGTGACATAGGCGGCGGCGGCTCGTAATATGGACGGCTGTACTGGCTGGTGACGGTCGATCCGGCTCGAGGCGGCTGCATGCGATTGCAATAGCGGGCGACGTGACCGGCGCAACCGCACGCAAAGCAGATGGGGCGGTTGTCGGAAGTGCGCCATCGGCTTGCCGGGCTAGGTCCCATCCATGTCGCAGGACGCGAGGGACGGGGTGGCTGCTGGTATGACTGCATGGTGGGCTGCAGTCGTGGCGTATGGATGACGTCGGCGTACGCAGCCGGCACACTCTCTTCGAAGGCCTGAGGCCTGGCGACGGCTCCGGCGTAAGTAAGTGGTGGAACCACAGGGATCGCTGGAGGCGGCCTGGCTACAACTTGCGCGTAACTGAGCGGCGCAGTCGCCCGAGGCGGTTGGTGGTATTCGGGCATGACCTCCGCGATTTCATGCTCAATAGCCCGGCGTAGGGGAGGCAGCAGTGGGGTCGACGGCTGTTCAACAGGCTGCGGGTGAGCGAAGGCCAGTAGAGAGAACTGGCGGGCAATCTCCTCGCGCACGAAGGACTTGATTTCGGCGAGCAAGGCGGAGTGGTCCGAAATAGCCGACATGGCAGCGAGATCGGCGTCGCGTGATGGAGGTCGACGCGTCATCAGCCGCTGCCGGCGCAGCTCCTCGTAGCTTTGGCACAGTGTGATGACCTCAGCCACAGTGCAAGGGTTTTTGGCAAATAGCATGGTGAAGGCATCGTCGTCGATGCCTTTCATGACGTTCCGGATCTTCTCAGCTTCAGACATGGTCGCGTTGGCTTTCTTGCACAAGTCCAGGACGTCTTCAATGTAACTCGTGAAAGACTCGCCGGACTGCTGGGCTCGTTCCCGTAAGCGCTGTTCAGCTTGCAGCTTACGAACCGCAGGGCGGCCAAACACGTCGACGATGGCGGTCTTGAAAGCGGACCACGTAGCGAAATCGGATGCGTGGTTGTTGTACCATAGGCTTGCGACACCCGCGAGGTAGAAAACCAAGTTGCTCAGTTTTCCTGCCTCTTCCCATTTATTGGGTACGCTGAAACGCTCGTAAATCGCGAGCCAGTCCTCGACGTCGGTGCCATCCGCGCCGGTGAAAACAGGAGGATCGCGGATGCGGGGAACACCAGGACAGGATGTCGGTGCAGGGGGAGGCGTTTGCTGGGCGGCATCTTGAGCCATGGTAGAGGGCACGGCACGGGATCGAAGCTCCAAGGGCATTGAATGCTGACCGTAGCTGTTTGAAGGGCACAGCACTCTCCACCAAATTATAAAGATGTTTATTGGCGGACACTCGGCGAAGATGAACGACAGCGACAGTCAAGGCGGGGCCGACTCTGCGCGAGCTGCGCGCTGTCCGAAGAGGGCAATCCACTAGAAGGGGCCAGAGAGGACGACCCACTTCAGAGTTCCAATAAGCTTCGCTACAATATATATATATATATATATATATATATATATATATATATATATATATATATATATATATATATATATATATATATATATATATATATATATATATATATATATATATATATATATATATATATATATATATATATATATATATATGCATGTAAAATGTATGTAGGCGGTGCAGCCCCACTATGAAGAAAAATTTAATGGCTCAGATTTTTTCGGGTATAAAAGATACCATAAGATACATCAATTTCTTTCCTTCTTTTTTTACTTATTTATCGAAACTATCCTTGGAGTTTGCGCAGGTGTCCTATAGCGGATGGCTGGCACTTTACATTACCGGAAGTGGGCATTGTGAGAAGCGAGATTGAATATGACGCCGCAGTTTCCCGCTAGCATCGTTCGTATCAATTATGGAACAGCATAAGCCGGCAGCCTTGCGTGGTTATCCGTGGTCGTCTCGGGCTCTCTAAACACATTGGCCTTTAGCGGAATACCGAGCTACTCGAGGCATAAGCACGAGTGGCTGTGTTGGCCGCCTGGTGGGGTAAAGTTGAATCGGATTACAACACCCAAGTGCTTTTTACATGGCTGCCGGTGCATAGTTCCTACACCGACGTAATGGTTGACGGGGCAGTAAAGTGAAAAAAATAAAAACAGATCTGCTCAGACTGATAAGCTATTCTTTGATAACCTTAATTATTGTCGTTGATTTCACCATGATATGTTCATTATCAGAGAAGAATGTAAACGTTGGAGTTTCAATTGAATTGAATTGAACACAACTTGAATGTTTCGCCGAAACCTCGGTACACAAATGTCATGTGACATCACGGTTTTCAAAGAGGTGTTTATTTTTTGTTCTTGTTTTGGTATTCCGGCCACATTTGCTCGGCAAGATTTTCTAAAGCTTGCTATACGTTAGGTTCTTGGCTCCCTTAGAAAACAATCGCATTCCTTTTCACGGATAAGGCATTCCGCAGGCCTAAGAAGACGCCGTCAAGATCTACGACGTCATGAGGAGCCGGTGTGAAAAACTTCAACGCGGCCTGTGTTACCTTTTAACGCGTTTTCTGACTTGCCGGGTGTCTTCTTGTGGCAAGAGCGGTGCCTTTGGTTTTAGTGAAGCGGTAATTTACTTATCCTCCGTGCCCCGCTAAGATGAGGGCTTTACTTTGTTGCACTTCGTTAATATTGGATGGATGGATGGAAAGTCCTTTATTGCAATAGCTATTATATGCACACTCGAGGCGCGTTTTTTGACGTCGCGTTCATGTTCCGTATGAAGATCAAATTGATAACGTCTCCCCGCGCGTCGTATGTTCTATGTGCGAGCGAAAGCTTGCGGATGCTGCACACAGGCGCGACTCAAGCAGCGATGAAACGCGCCGGCTGGCTCTTTCGGGGGAAGGAGCATGAACGGGTGCCGGTGGGGGAGCTGCGTCGCTCGGGCAGTGACTGCGAACTTTGATCAAAAGGGCGCAGTCACGCGCACTTTTTCGACTGCGATCAGTAGACGGTTCATACCTTTTTATTTGTGCGTTCTGTGCTCGCAGGCCTTCTACCGTGCCCGGTAGAAGGCCTGCGCACTCTCTCCGTGACGTCACAGACCTTGCCCGACGGAGAGACGCTATCGCCCGTGGCGCAGTTTGCGCGTTCATGCAGTGACAGCAGTGGACGCACTCGGTCAGTCCACGCTGCACACGCGACGGGGACGCGATGCTCCGGTGCGCCAGCTGTGGAACATCACTGCTTCTCGCGCCTGCGCAGCACGGCTATTGTACGCGCACGCGAAACCGCTCCGGCTAGGCCAGTGTCTCTATGCCGTCTCTGCTGCCGTCTCTATGGCCCCAACAGCGGCGCTGCGCCGAGCATTGGGGCCATAGAGACGGCAGCGTGTTACTACGCTGACCACCGAGCCGTCTTTGTGGTAATAGAGAAATGGCGTTGAGCAAAACATAAATATACACGTGTCACATAATGCGTATACCGTGTGTGTGTCACTGAAGCAGCAGTAAGCATGATTATCAAGCTAATTCTAGACAACCAGGAGAGCTAAGAATAATCAGCTGAACCTTAGCTCACGCTACGTATATCCTGGCATAGCCTTGCTAAGCCACTACGAGTTTTTTTGTTTTTTTTTTGTAAAGGAAAAGTGCTATCATGAATTTGATCAGCACTAGCTAATGCTAGCAGTAGTCTCTATTTGATATTTTTGTAGCATTGCAATCTTAGTTTGCTGTCCTTGCACGTTTTGCTCTTCTCCTGTTCTGCGTTCCTATGTAATGGATAAGCGTTTCGCTTACGACTCTAACCGCCGCCGCCGTTCTTTCGCGTGCACGTTCTTCGAAATATAGACAATGCGGGGCCCCGAATATGCCATATCGTCGCTATTCAGCACAACTTTCGTAGTAGTATTGGAAATGTCTACACGCCAATATTCTCCGGAGAAGGATAAAACATTTATTGATAAAAAAATCGTTGGAGGGGGAGGTGTCAAGGGTGGGTACCCCATACCAGGACACCGGTGGCCGCCACTGTTCGCCCGTCTTGATTCGGGGACCCCTTTGGGTCTTCAGGGCAGTTCGGGCGAGGACGGACTCCCAAGGCTCCCCCAGCACCGTGAACATCAGAGGCGACCGGGCCTCCATAGGTTTGCCCTGACATTCCTATGTGACATGCTCGCTCCACCGAAGGTTTCACTACATAAATGCGAATGCACATCTATACCCACGTCTCCCTGATAAATACTGTGAATGCATCAAACGTCGTCTATAAAAGGCGGTAGTTTGTAAAGCGAGCTTCGCCATAAAAAGACCCTTTATGCGGAGAAGCCACTTTCAAAGGAGCCAGTGTGTTGAAAAACTTTATTTTCCTTACTTATTGAGATGTTTCAAACAGGAAGGTAGGATATGTCGAATGCGGCTTTAACAAAATGACGTATTCGTTACTTAACTAACGAACGCGCGAAAAAAAAAAGAGAGGAGAAAATGGATACATACAAATATTCGAAGGCACGGTACACACTCCAACGCAAGCGCTGAAATTTAACAAAAATAAGATGTTCACTCGGTTTCTCTAGAGTTGCATGGGCGATGTTTTAGGCTGCAGTGCATTGTAAAGAAAATAATCAGGCAGAAATAACTGAGCTTCCGTTTATTCATTTATTCGCAATGAAAGCATGCGAAAGCATCATTGAATTGAACTGTAATGAACAAGACAATCTTTCCCTTATAAGAGTGGCTATCCTGCTAGTCAACATGAGCCATCGATTAGACAACAATATACTATATAATAATTCCTGGGGTTTAAAGTCCCGAAACCACGATATGATTGTGAAGAACGCCGTGGTGGAGGGCTTCGAAATTGTTTACCATCTGTCATAAGTACACGGGCCTCTAGCATTTAGCCTCCACCGAAATGTAGCCATCGCGGCCGGGATTCGATCCCACGACCGAGCAGTCGAGCATCGTACGCACCAGAGCACCGTGTCGGGGTTTACAATATAGCCAACAATATAGCCATCTTTAACCAGTGCTAAACAGTGTTAGATAGTGTGCGAGTAAGCGCTGTAGACAAGGAGCTGACCGCTTGCCCTTCACAAATCGACGTGTGTAGGGGTGTGTGAGGGGTACGCTACGCCTAACTGCGATGCCGGTGGCCGTGTTCTCGACAGGTGAGCGTCCCTTGCCCCGTGCGGCCTCCCGGTCGTCGAAAATCGAGCAGCCGGCGTCTGTTCGGCGTCCGCTGCCACCTGCACCGCTTCTACGCCGACTGCCCCGAGGGATCGCACGGGGGGCGCTCAGGCTGCGGCTCCGGCTGCGGCTCCGGTTCCCACTACGGCGGCGGCGCCGCGTCTCGGCGCCGCGCGGCCAGGCGTGCGGCCCGGGTCGCCTGGTCCGCCTCCCTGTGGGTCGGCTCCTTCCTCTTCCTGTTCGGGGTCGTGGCTCTGGGCCTGGGCTACGCCGCCCCGGCCAACCTGGTGAGGAGGCCGCACCCGTGGCGGCTCGCGGGTCTCTGCATGTTCTGCAGCGGAGGCTCTCTCCTGGCCGCCGCCCTGATGTTGGCGGCGCTATGTCCTCGCTGGCAGGACGACGAACCGTACGCTCCCGTCGTGGGTGAATCCAGGGAGGCCCAGGAAGACGAAGAGGACGACCTCAGGGTTCCCGTCACCGAGAAGATCACCGCCGTGCAGCCCCTCAGGGACTGAGAAGACCACCGAGCTTGGACTCGTTCGTTTGGACCACGGCCACTCGTTTGTTGTGCGCGATGAGGTCCTCCTGTGTGGGGATCTTGTGTGAGCGCGTGAACCCGAGTCGGTCACGTGGTTTACGCGTCATGCAGTGGTCTCGCCGAGTCATCCGGCTAAGATATACTAAATCTGTTCGGCAAAGCAACGAAGCGACGGGATCGTGGAGCGAGAAAACTAAACACGACACTTGTTTTGATTGTCGGATGCTTTGAAGTATGTCATCACGTGTGTCGTGTTTAGTTTTCTCTCTGTCTAGTCATGTCCCTTCGTTGTTATGGGAGACAGCTTTAGTACGTCATCATTGTGACGTCATCTCGCTACCGTTGACGGCCGAAATCAGGAGGGAGAAAGCTACATCGAGCTTACAGATACAAGTATATATATATAGAGAGAGAAAGTTGCCCGCACGTTACGCGCCGCAAGCGAAATGAAATTCTGCTATGTAAGGGCGTAGCGTTGATGACTCGCTATAGACTTGCGTGGCACAGTGTTGTTACCTTGTTTGTGATCTGAGGACAGAAACGGGTGATCGTAGGACATTGGTGAAAACACCTGGTCTGCGCAACGTAATGCCACTCGAGCACCATTGTTCGCCATAGCTTTGTGTATAAGCGATGCGCGTTTTTTTCAGCGGAACTGAACGAAAGTAGCGGTAAAGGTCAGTCTGTTTTAGGAGTGTGAATCAATAGGCGAGTATCGCGCGTAATGTTGCTGTTTTCGTTGCAGTTGTATGTCCGTAACGTATGCTAGGATTATTGACTGTAGGAGGACAAGACACCGACTGACAGTGTCTTGTCCAAGACAATGACTGTAGGAGGTCAAGACAGAGGACAAGACACTGCAAAGTGAATGCGATACTATGGAAAAATATCGCAGGATAGTTTATAAAATGGACGATGAATTTTGGTCAAGAAAAGAAAGCAAAATATTGACGTATACTTATGGGCTTTCACCGAAAAATAGGTGCTATAACAAGATGCCCCGGAAAAAAAGTGCGAGGTGTTCGGTAGCTATGTAAATGCCGTGAAAAGCGGTGAATGACTGAGTAAAGTGAAGTTAGCGGTGTCTGGGTACGCATGTGGGATTCTGTAAGAGTTAAAAAAGAAAGTCGTTGGTTGGTAGAATGTACACAGCATTAAAACCGCGGCCAGAAAATCCCGCGGTCTTATCATTGGCTAGTTCAGCATGTGATGTAGTCATAGTTTGTCATTAACCACGCTACCCAGACAAACATCGCTAAACTTTGCGATGTCAAGCTGAACTTGTGTGGCGATTCCGGAAGTGGCGCCACCTCGTTATTTTCCAACGTCACAGCGCCAGACGATGTAGGGACAAAAAGAATGCAAGAACAAAGATACGAATATTGAAAAAGGCCTGCTTGCAAGCCACTATTTTCATCAAATTTACGCATTAATTGCTGGTGGCCGGCTGACAGTTCGAGAGTGGCTTACTCGTTCGGCTGCGCGTGCGTCGCTGCCTGTCGTGCTGAATTTCGTGGAGTGTTCGGCATGTCTACGAAGCGGTGACTCCGTTTGACAACAGAAGCGGGAAGGTACACTCTTCGTGAAATGCGACAGCGTCAACCATGGGCCGGAAAACGTAACATGGCCTCCTATAAATCATCTTTACCCTTTATTGCGTAACAGTTGGCTGACTACTGATGCACGCTGCAATGAATAGGGTTACGTGTCCCACTGCGTGTTTGATGGTTCCTATACATTCTGCACTTGAAACAATCGTTTGACTAAGCATCGCTGTTGCCTTTCAGCAAGTTAGACGACTAACGCTTTAAGCGCACCTCTTGAACCTTTCCTGACGAAGACGACGCGGCGTAGACCTTATTTAGAACAGAGCCCGTGACGTCACTTGCAGAGAGATCCATCGTTTCGTTCTCACAGTGGCAATGGGCGAACCCGTGACTAGAATAGTATAGAAATATGTAGCTAGTGTGTTTCTGCTGACGTACACTTCGCTGTATTCATGATTTCAGAGGAAAAGAGGAACAGACGAAAGAAATGAGGAAGGTATGTTGTTTAACCCGGGCAATGTCATTCCGGCCAACGTGAAGTTGCACCATGTTGGCGCTTTGCGCCAATCACAGAGGCCTTAGCAGGCCTCTTAGGCAATCAGAGCTGACAAGATGGCGGAGGCAGCAGTATGGCGGAACTGATGATAATGTCCGAGAAAGCACCGCAGAGCAAAACAGTCAGATGTACGTGGACTATGTGCGCTGTATTGGTGCCATCTTTACTGCGATAAGAACGAGTTATATAACTAGAGGATAGCCATAATTCAGTGGTATAAGTGGTTAGCGACAAAAAAAAAAAGTTGAACCAACGAACGCGTGAGAATGCGGAGGTCACAGGTGCTGTGTTAGTCGTCGCTTGTTAGTCGAGCAACATGAACTGGACCTGTTGGAACGGGTACACACTCAGGCCCGTTCGTGTGTCAGCTTAATCCGCCACTTTTTCACGGTTCCACGGCGCATGCGCCGCTCCCTTAGCGGAAAAGTCGCATTATGTTTTGGTAGGGTCTGCGCACACCTTCCAATCTCAGAGGCCTTTGTTCTGGCCATTCCGATTGTCCCGGATCACCCTGTAAATGCTCCGCCCCCTACCAAAACGGCAGGGGGCGGCAAAGGAAGATGAAAAGGGCGGAATTCTGCCAGTCCCTGCGTGGTACCACGCCTAATTGCGCATCACGTTTAGGATTAACTGTACCTTCGCAGGTCTTGCCAATGTGAATTGTATATTTTAAGGAAAAGGCAACTCGACATGACTACGGCTAGTTTCGTGCTGCCACAAGGCAACCTAAACTTTAGCGCACGGTATATTGTACTTTGAGCCTTGAATGCGCACACAGGTTACACCAATTGGACAAAACACAGTAAGGCATAGGCGCCGAGCTAAAGCGGGCACCATATTCACTGGTTTCGAGAACATTTTGGAAGGTTTGAGCGAAAGAAAGAAGCCGGCGTGAATAGCTATTTATGGGGTACCTTCACTGCAACGTTTGTGATAATTAACTTGTTGACACTTCCGTACGAAAGCGTAGAGTAGGGGGTCTCCTGATCTCACGATATCGTCTGTGTAGGAAAGTACATATGTTACTTGGAGGGAAAAAAAGAAGGGGGTGGACATGCTGTGAAGAATATAAAAAGCTAACGCCGTCTTGTAGTCATACGAAGCTTGTTGCAGAAAGAAATATACATCGTAGAGACAGCTCTTTTATCGAGTGGGCCTCAGTGTTGTTCGTACATATATTAGTTTAAGCAACACAACTTTTTCGATTTCCTCCGGAGCACGTACGTGAGACATTGCCAGAGTCATGATCACAGCGGGCGAAATCTGTTGGAAAAATCTGTCGCTCGCTGTGTAACGTATATTACTCTTGATGGATGTGTGTTCATACATGTATAGAACTGGTTTATTGTTAACGCCTGTGATGTGACATTTTCCAATTGTTTACAACCTTTGTATTTTTGTAATTCTTTATGAATGTTACTCGAAACAAACAAGACATGTAGCCTTTAATGTAGTGTTGAAAAAATTGTCAACAAGCAACCAAGAGGCAGAACTGTCGCTTGTAAGCTCTTAAAACTTGACGTTGTACATTATATAATAGTTCGTCCGGAATTGACAACAGTGATCGAGTGTGTCGCCGATGCAGCTGGCTTGTTTGCTGTCCGTCACTGCTTGCGATGCATGCTAATCCACTTTCGACCGCAGCTAATGTACGTCGTTGGGAGTGTACGTAAAAGTGTGCATTACGTTACTTGTCAAGCGTAAAATTGTTACTCCTCTTGTAGCTGGCGTGCAGTGTAGTCTCGCTTGTAACGTGCATTCGGCCATTGCTGTAAGCTTTCGTGACATGTTCGCCCGGCTACGGGAAATCTTCTCAAAGTGAGCTTGTACTGACCTTATTTAAAGCAGTGCTGACACGGAATTTCAGACTTTCCGTGTTTTGCGTTAACTGACATTCCAGGGCCTCAGAATCATGAAAAAATACTTTCATGGCTCAGACTGCGTTGCGTACATTGACATGACAGCATTTGTACATCCACTTTCGGTTTCGTTTCAGAAGGCGTATTGTGACGTCATGACGCACGGGGTCGTCACGTGGTAGCAGGATCTTATTACTGGAATTCCCTCTGTCTCATTCAACCGATGTATGTGCTGCTACTCGTAAAGATCAATGTAGCAACGTAGCAGACGAATGAGCGAACTGAAGCGAGAGTCAAAATGTCGCACTGTGCTGCCCCCAGGTGACCGCCTTCGGGGTGATGACGCCATAACCTCCGTAAACTAAACCGAAGCTTTCTGCGCTCTGAGGCTTGGCAGAAATTTGTTATAGTTTTCTTGTCCCGAATCTTCATTTAACACCGCAAATGCATAAAAATAATAAAAAGAAGACGTTAGTATATCCTCTTCGTACAGTTTTTATCGGCGCAAAGTTCAAGCAACACTAACCTGTTGTCATCTTGTGCGGCAGTCCGATGATCGCGCGCAGAACACTTATTTCAGTGGCCAATCGTTTCCTCAGTCAACTACAGATGGAAACACAGCGCCAGAGACGCGATATGGTCACAGCGAGAGCATTTTGTAAGTTTCGCTTCTCAAAGAAGTCGCGCTGTTTCCTTTTCCCACTTCCAATCAAAACGATGCTACGGCTAAACAGCCAAGTTCTGAACGCTTGACTAACGGCAGCCTTTGCTGCTAATTCGACTGAATGGTCGAACTGACGGATCAGCCTCCCTGTCGGCCTTTCCGCGGAAATAAAAGAAAAAAAAAAAAGAAACCACGGATGTGTTCTTGGGATGTGTATTTTTCTAGATGGCGTACACTTCCGTTCACAGAGTTTGTATATGTTCCTTTGGATGATTGCCTTAATCGAGGTACAACTTGTGAAATAAATGTGGTGCTGGTTGAAAGTGTTCACCGACTGTTTGTGTGTGTTCGCTTTTCTTCTGTGCGTGTCGACTTACGCATAGCCGCACATACTAAGCGACGTCGAAGCTTGCAGTCATGTAAACTTGGCATTATCATAGCTTTATGTGGCTGGGATGAGGGACGCCGGAGCTGAGTAATATGAGTGCTCATTTTGGTAAGTTAAAATTCCGTTAATTAAGGTACGTGATTCCGTAGTTTTAAGAGTCAATTTGCAATTATTAGAGGGAAGTGAGCCGATTGGGGCCAGCACAGAAAAAAAGAAGACAAAGTTTTTCTTTGAATTTTGCTCAAAACCGGAGCGTTGGTATAACGTCATATATATTAAATTATACGGTCTAATATTCAAGTATTTACTTCTTTAAATGTTTGTTCAGAAAAGAGTTCCCAATTGATTAGAAAGAGTCTTACATTTATTTGGAATGCAACTTTATGACGTCACTATATATATATATATATATATATATAGAAGCAAGCGCGGGCGCTACGAACGTTTTACGCCTTTCTGTCTCTCATTGGCTTAACTGTGTGTACGTAATCCGCCATAATGTGCACCATATAAACTTATGCCGTCTTCGACAAATCGCCCCGGTGAGCTAGCTACGGGGCACCAGGGCGCTACTACGATTGGACGAACCGCTGCACCGGGGCGCCCCGGTGCTATTTCATGAGCGCACCGGTGCCATTTCATGAAGATGCCATGACTCACCTCCCCCCCCCCCCCCCCCAACCCAGCATTTTTCTTTCAAATGCACACAAGCTCGCTGCTTTTGAAGTGAAAATGTCGACCAATTAACCTGCAACAACCCGCTAATGCTTCCAGTAGAGAGAGATATTTGTTTAGTTTGAAAAGTAAAATCGGGTTTTTCAAAAGGAAGGATTAGTTGTCGTAGCGACCGAAAGGTAAGGTGTTTTTTGACATTCGTTGTTTTTTTCCAGAACGTGCTGAAAATGTCTGGGCGATAGGATTCCAAAAAGGAATTTGCTAACGAGACATATTCGACCGGCAGATCGTGAGGAACACTGTTTCTACGAACAATGGATACTGGTCTGTTCCAGTGAAAATTTCTATCGTAATCATCGTAACAACACTGAACACGAAAAACAACCGCGCGTTAGCAAGAAAGTCGCGTCATCGAAAGAGTTTAATCTAAAGTCCTTAAAGGGGCCCTGCAACACCTTTCTTTGTTATATTGGAATAGTCCCATTATTGACGCATGACTCTTCACGAGCCATATGCCGCAAAAATTTTTCGAATCCGTCAAGTCTAAGTGGTGTTACCAAATTATAGAGATCACGTTCCACAGCTTTCTCTCTCAACTCAACGCAGCGAGCGCGCGGAAAGCTGCGCGCGGCGTGAGGGGAGGGAGGGAGGGCGGAGGTGCGAGGAGGCGACGTCAGCGCCGGCGGCATTTTTTTCATTTTTTTTCTCTCTGGCGTCTCGGCGCAACCACGTGGTCTGTGCCGCCACTTCCGGTCGGCTTGCGTCGTTCTCGTCGAGCGGAGTCGATCGCGCTGTGTATCGCGCGTGCTTGAAAACTGCGCGTCGGTTTGGTAATGTTGGGTGTGCACCTCGAACGCCGTAGTGTTTTCATCGCTCTGCCAACCATGGAAGCAAACGTGAGCGCTCGTTTGGAACGAATGACAGCTGAGATCGGTTTCGGCCCATACTCCGATACACCGCCACGTAAGACGGCACTGGTAGACGACCCCGAAGCGCCGCCATTACCGGACGCCAGCATTGTTATCGGAGACACGCTGCGCCCGTGCCTTGGTCGGTCGTGAGAACGTGCCGACGATGCAGTTCTCAGCTGACGAGGCAACACTCGAACGGCTGCCACTCTCAACGGCAACCGGCGATGGTCAAAAGCACAGAAATATTCACGTTTTCGGCACTGCGCATGGCGAAGAAAACGGAACCACGCAACCACGCAACTACGAGCAGACGAGCTGTCGGTGAGACCGGAAGTGCTAATATTAATGTTTGTTCGGTGTTTTTAACGCGATAACATAATATAAACATACATATTATCTACTTATTGAACTCAAAATTAACAACGAAAGTAATAATGAGGGTGTTATCGTGATTATAACATCAGCCAATGGTGGAACTGCCGACAATCGCGTCATATTTTGCGGACTAATACATCATTTGTCGAGAGAAGAGGGAGCGATTTTCAGCTGACTTTGAGAATTCATTGTAAATTCCAGGCCGAGCGCATCGCTATAATATTTGGCTGGCGTGTTCTCGGGAGCCTCGACTACCGATCGGCAGCGCTTTTTGAGCATGCTCGAAAAGTGTTGCAGGGCCCCTTTAAGTACCGACAACCATTGAAGCGCCCCCGACGAATCTCATTGGCTAACGCTCGTTTTCGGTAGCCATGTTCTTCCTAACTCTTTTCCAGCACCTGGTGAAACCACTGACCTCATTGGAGATCAGTGGGTGAAACGCGTCCCCCGCTCACAATTGACGGGGGGTTTGCGGGAGGAGAAAGGCGCGTCGCGTTGCTTATTGTGCGCTCAAAGATGCGTGGCTAATGTACTTAGACGTGCATGGCTTTGTAAATCTCCTAAGTTAGGAAGAAAATGGCGGCAGACGCCGGCTTCGTGTGAGAGAGGGCCGGGAGAGGAGGCAGTTGTCGGTACTTAAGTAGAAGGGAAAAATCTAGGCACTTTAATTTAATCGACAAGCACTAAACACGCATACGGAAGCCAAATCGAAACCGAAACAACAATGTAACTCTAACAACGCACAAATTTATATACAAGCTGAAAGCTATGCATACATACACTTAATAAGTAACCTAAGTTATGCTAATTTTATCAGATCAACACTATGACTTAATTTGTAAATTTCATAGTGTAGTGGCACGCACAACCTCCCGCTTCGCAGAGAGCGCCAACAACATGAGCTTTTCTCATCGCTCTATGCAAAGCAAGAGGGAATCATTTCTCTACGTTAACGCGCTGTTCTGTTTTCGTGCGCACGTATTTGATGAAGCGAAGTTGCGTGCGCGAGTGATTGAACCAACTGAAGTCCCCGGGTTTTCAGAATCGCTCAGTGACACTGGCGTTTTCTAATGAGTGATTACTTGTGCATTCATAACACAGTGCTTCATGGCGGACATTCGCTCGAAGGTTCTGCAGTATGAAACGTTCCTGAACGACGTGCTAAAGGAAGACCTCAGGTTCGTGAGTGACATTGTGGTTGACAGCAGCGTTGCATTACGCCGTAATAATGTGTATGCTTGTTCCTAAACCCCAGGAAATGCCTCGAGGAGCGTGATCGCATCTGCGCGAAGCTAGCCGAGCTTCTACAACTGCGTACAGTCGTCGAAAGGATCCAGGCAAGCTTTCGCAAGCAAGCGCGATTGCGTTTTCGCGCAACATGTAGTTTCTCATTTCTTTTTTCCGAACTCCGCAGGAGGTGGCGGCGAACAAGGAGACGTTTCGGACGCAGGTAGATCTGGGCAGCAACTTCTACGTCCAAGCCGTCGTGTACGTAAACCCAGTCATTTTGCAACTGAGTTATGATCAGTAGAAATGGACAGGCAAAGCAACAAAGCGGTCTTTTTGCAATATCTGAGCAAAACAAAGCAGCCGTGAGCCTGAGAGCTTCTCGTGAACGTATATTAAAGACGCAAGTCCCTGTGTTGTTTCGAAATGTCATTAGCATTGCAAGTGACGCGCTGCATTGGATGCAAACCGCGTAAGACACTTGCTAAAAGATGTTGGTTTGCCATTGTTTTCGTAACGGCTGCGTATCATTAGGCACATGTCCAGACACTAAAGGAGACAAACACAGCTGCTGAATTGGAGTTATGGCTGCGAGACAATCCATGGCCAGTTGCATTAAAGGCATTGATGAAAGCACCTCAAGCCTCAAATATCATAACCGACCTAAAGAATAAAAAATATCGAAACCTGGTAATATATCATTAAGCTGTTATTATCGAATCCATGAAGGTTGCTAAGCAACCAATAAAAAGGACATAAACCTTTAGTTGGGGGTCACACGTGTTTGTGTTCATATTCAAGCAGATCACACAGCAAGCTTTTAAGTTGGTACTACTGCGCTACGACTAAAGAGATGGTGTATGAACATTTATAACGCGGTTTTGCCGCTTGCGTTGTTATGGAACACTGCGTGAAACTGTCCATTTCAGGCCGGACGTGTCGAAAATCTTTGTGCAAGTTGGCATGGGCTTCTTTGTAGAGCTGACACATGAGGAGACCCTGTGGTTTGTGGGTCGTCGAGAAGCACTGCTTGAGACGGAGCTGCAGCGCGTCTCCAAGGAGTCTGCAAACATAAAGGCGCACATCCAGATGGTGCTGCAGGTCAGTGCAGTGAAGTGTCATTAGCTGTGGCCTTATCATTGTCCTAAGGGATAGCAGAAGTGTCCTGGAATGGTCTGGTTTGTACGATGTGGTAACGGAATTGAGCAGCACTTAAGAACAAATTACCACACTATTGTCCTTACTTCACCACGTGCAGCCTCACCAATCCATATTTTTGTGCTAGTAACTGATGTCAGTATTTTTAAGGAAAAGTTATTTTTGTTCAATTTTACTGCTACTCACCCATTTAGTCTAACGGCCAGTTCAGTAACTCACGTAGTGTCATGCCGACCAACCGGTTTTCTTGCATTGCATGCATGTTTTAAAAGCATCCAAGCTCTACCCTGGCACATGAGTGGTTTGACGAAAAGTGTCTTTCTACCATTTGAGTTTACCTGTTGCAATGCAAGGTGCCTGTTCAGGGCCAGTGCACTTGCCATTCGCAACAAAGGTGTGCTCACACTCGCCACATGTACTGACGCTTCCATCTGCTCAGTTTGGTTGTCACGACATTTCTGCCTGGCTTAGTTGAAGCACACTGCTTTTTGAATGTCAGTGGTAGTTACACCTGCTGTGTAATGCTGCAAACTGTGATTGAGTTCTACAGCTGTGAAGCTCAATGGCTGTTGAAAGTATCCATGAACATGCGTATTGCGTACAGCATGCCAGTGGTGGAGATAAGCCTACTACGAATAGATAATGCAAATACCGCTTTTTTGGCTAGCATGATGGTTATTGGATGAGTGTATGACCTAACGTCTAGTTACGTCGCAACAACACACCTGCGTGTATGCCGAATAGACGTATATGAGCATATTAACTCTATTCCGACGGCAGCATTTGAATGCTGGATCTGTAATATTGATGCTTGATGCTCCAATTGCTATGCCAGAGACAAATGACTCATCAAGAGTAGAACTTTGTTGAGAAAGTCGCACGGTTCAAGAAAGTGCATTAGGGTGCTTGGCACGTTTTGCATAATGCAGATGGTTATCTCAAGAACTTTCTTCATGCAAGTCAGCATGTTAAAGGGGCACTGACACCAATTTTCAAAGCTGAGTTTACTCCGCCATACAAATCGCCTGTATACAGCTCAGACCAAGAGTGACGCTCAGTAAATGCTGATAAGATATTTTATTTTGGCATTAAAGTCAATTTTTGCATGGCGCACCTACTGACATCAACACTAGCATGATATCAGGCTACAATATCAATTCTGGTGACTTCACACACCTGTTGTGATGGTGTCAAAAACGTACAAAATTGCCACTCGTGTGTCGCCAACGGAGCCACGAAATGTAGCGGCCGTGGAAATTTCACGATATCTTGCACGAGCACGTGGCGAGAAGCTCATACCGTGTCGTGACGTCAGGGCACAGTAGGAACGAAAACTAGCTCTTAAAAAGATGTCATAATTTTTTAGCGTGCACTCATGCTTACAAGTAGATATTCTAGGCTCTTGAGGGCTTGGCCTTTCATTTGATGCTAAAGAAACGACAACTGAAATTTTGTGCCATTACTACTCCGTGAGTATTGTGTTGTGTGTGTTCACAACACTCATGGAGTGTCATTGAGCCAATGTTATGCTAGTTGCATCGACAGTCATAACTTATACCACTCCGTTTCTGCCGCAGTTTTTCTTGCATATTCCCCATTGACAGGTGACAGGTTAACTGCAACTTGTTTATTTTGTCCTTTTTCTCTGCATAGCTTAGTGAGAGGAAGTGCATGGTGTTTTTCGGGCCAGCATAACTGTCTGCATCGCATATTTTTTTTTCTTTTAGGGGCTGCGTGAACTCCAAGGCCTGCCAGCCGATCTCGATCGACCGAAGCAACGAGATATATTCGAGTAGAGTTGTCACGTGTAAAGTGTTGGCCCGCCCAAGTGTGTACAAGTTTACTGTAAATAAACTCTAAAGATATTTCTTTTTGCTCTGGAAAACGAGCACTTCAGAGACGCGATTTCCTTGGCTGTTGTGTGACGATATTGTTGAAAGGGATTGCAGACTGCTGCATCGTTGAAGCTAAAACACCGTTATTAAAGTGTTCTACTCTAAATGCGAGTCAAAGTGATTGTGCAGATATACGAGGACATAATGTTAAAGAGTATAACACACTGCAAGCACAGGGAGAAAAGGAATTGACAGCACAAGCGCTGAAGCTAATAGCTAAGGCTGTAGTACCATTGATGTGACAGGGGAGAAAATGGGAGGTTGATATTGTAGTGTATTGGTACTCCATTGCTCTTAGTTACCTGTCATGATTAGTGAGACTTAGCACATAGAGCGCTTGCATATTGATAGGTTTCTGCAGTGGTGCTTCAGCAGCATGGGAATAATGGGAAGCACAGGCTCGTGTTCCTTGATGTGACGGAGGCAGAACGATTCATTAGGCACCTGCCGCAGTGCTCTAGTGGTTATGGATTCACGAGGCAAAAAAGCACCAGCTCGCGCAGCCTAATCATGTATCAACTGTGGGCAAGGTGCCATTGCGCCCTCTGTTGCACAATTTCGCTTGAAAACATGGCAAGGCATGTATGCAGTGTGCTCTTAAAAAGGTTCGCTACTTCAAAGCCATTTGGTGGCAATTTATTGGCAGACATCATCTGCTATGGGATCGTTGCTGGTAGCTCGTTTCGTATGCACCATGGCATGCAACTAGGGCAATATTCAGTAATAACTACAGCCCAAATATCAATTGCAGCTGCTTGTTGACATTATCAATCGAAATCTGTGTGAAAACTTGATGTGTAGCATGGTGCCTAGTTTTGTGGGTCATGCCAGCTGTAGTCCTGCAAAGAAACTTGCATTCCTCCTCACTTGATTGTGACATCGTGTCAACGTTGCCTGTGCTGTCGCAGCCAGACGTATTCCTCTCCAGAATTGCTTTTTTCCCAGATGGTGTGGCTTTTTACAACATGCAATAATGGCTGCCTTTAATACTTATAAAAAATATACACTGAAACCTCCATATAACAAACCCGGATATAACGAAACATCGTTTATAACGAAGTAAATGAATAAAGTCTTGTAATACAGTGTTGGGAATATACGTTTATAACGAATTTTCGGATATAACGAAGTTATTTTCGTGTAAGATGCAACTTTGTTATAATGAGGTTTGATTGTGTATATATACATTCCATTCTGTAAATTCTGTCACCAGAAACTGCTGCACACATAGCGATGCCACAGAGTTAAATTCTTTTTACCATAAGCTGGTCGTGTGCACAATCAATGTTACAAGCATCTACTTTGAAGCACAATGGTGGCCGACGCGACCACGCGCACTATTTTTACCTTGCTGCTGCATTTGCTATTAGTCGTTATTACGGGAACCACAGCTGTGGTGAAACGTCTGCCTTCAATTCAGGAGGTACCGGTTCAGATTCCCAGAGCTGCCAGGCATCCATCAGTTTTTCTAAAGGTGAGAGAGGTGTGCCAATCTGGCCGGTGGCTACTAATCCTGAGAAGGTGGCGTTTTCTCTTTCTCCTATTTCTCACTTCCCTCCCCCCATGACCCTCTGAAGTAAAGAAGTCAGGGGAGGCCACGCCCAGATGACCGAAGCGGGGCTAAAGAAATAGTCCCGCTCATGCACTCGGCAATGTTCTCCGAAGGTGGGGTCAATGGCCGCGCGGCTCATGACGTCACTTTGGAGTCCCCGACCATTGGTGCAGGCTTGTATGAATCCGCCTTTGAGGAGAAACTGGCGCGCGCTTCTAAAGTTGTATCCGACTATAGCGCTTTTTCTAACCTTAAACTAATACAGCACCTTACTAATGCCTCCCTACACATTGCAGAGCTACCACACGATTGTTGTGGGGAAAGAATGTTTGTTCATTTTAAGGCTTGGCCAACAACATATTTATGTAAATAGAACCGAGGAAGCTCTCACCATGCAGACATTGCAGTACTGGCTTGGGCAGCTTGTAGACCCTCATGGTTCAGTGGTTTCGTTAGCCCAGTTAACTAAACTGAAGTAGTTTTGAATGTTGGTTACCATGCTCAGCCCTCCATCCTAACCGGAGAGTGCATGGCTGTGCCACCTCGGCAAAACTGTCCACAATGCTTTGTCCACTTACAAACTGTCCACTTACAAACTTGTTCGTTATTATGTTTACCACTCCCCTCTGTAATGTCTGTTGACCCTGACGGTAAAATAAATAAATAAATAAATGACAATCCACCACAATTCTAAAGAAGCAAGACGGCACCATGCTCAAAATGGTGGATCAAAGGGTTGTTTTAAGGTGCAGTAAAGGCAAATAACATTTTATGTCAGAGCGAAAGGTAAATGTCCTAAACATGAACTGACAAGATAAAAGTTTTGGCCAGTGTGCACAAATATGCATCACATGTCCTATACACCTTCGATATTGTGAACAGGAGCGCTTTAGTAATGTGGAGAAATTAAGGTAACTGAAATTTAAGGCATTGCCACTAATGGGGCATTCTGGAACAAGAGCCCGATGACGCGGAAAATCCTCGGTACAACCAATCACAAGACCTCAAGCTATCTATGACAGAAAAGAACACTGCAGAGCATTACAAGACGGCATAAAACCTAAACAGAACGCTACGCGGTCTGCTGAAACTATATTTTCTTTCAAACTAAACATTTCCTTGGCATGAAACAGGTACTACGAGATTTCTGGAACACTATTTAACCGTTGACTATGAAGAAGGGGAATTTTAAGGCTTGTTTTTTTTTTAGACACAATATTAAGGAGAACTGACAATAATGCCAAGGAAAGTATAGGGCACGCTATTTGTAGTAATTATGATCTAAATTTGAAGAAAGTAAAGTGGACAAAAAGGTAACTTGCCGCTGGCAGGGACCGAACATGCGACCTTCGAATCGCGTCCGATGCTCTACCAATTGAGCTACAGTGGCAGTCATCCCCCCGTCCACTTCATTGGGTGCATCTGTGCATTTAAACCTGGCAGTGTTAGCACTGATCGCAGCCAAGGCGGCTAGTGTGGAACACTTTTTTTTCTGCCTGCATGCGAAGGTTGCAGGTTCGGTCCCTGCCGGCGGCAAATTACCTTTTCGTCCACTTTACCTTCACATTTATATCATAAGGAGCATTGACTATGTAGTTCATAGTCTTCACATGCATACAGTAACCATTATAGTCATTACCATCGTTTGTCTCGCCGGGGGTTCCGTCTTTGGTTTGTGCAGCTGTATTGAAATAAAAGCATTGTACCGTTGTTCTAGGTGTAACTCATGCACAAGGGTACATAAAGGGTGGTCAAAACGCCTAAAAGCAAATTTATCGATATGCGCCTTACTTTACCTTTACCTCTTATCTCTGTAGACATATGTTCATCGCTGGTGCATACATGTTCCTCTAGGTCTCCGCATTTTGGTGAAAGGGGGTATCGTGTGGTGTGCTGTGTGGCATTTGGAGGTGCTTGAGCTAGTGATGCAGAACTATCGGTAAACTGACTATCGATAGCATCGATAGTTTTTTGATACTATCGATAGTGTAAACAAACTATCGATAGTACTACTATCGACGAACTATCGATAGCCCAATCGGTAGTGCCATCGGTAATATTACTAGCGATATTACTGCCACGCGTGTTTATTGCTTTATTTTGATGTATTCACATTTCACCCACAGACTGTTAGCAGCGTTTGACGCAGACCGCGCCGCAATGTCTGAGAAGCGTCGCGATTGAGATCATTTTGTTACGATTTCGCACCGAACGCGAATATTCAAGCTTATTCGAGAGCTTACGCCAGCACCAGCGATAACACAGGAAGGTTTGATGACTGATGCATAAAAGACTAAGCGTTCCTCCGATTACCAGATTACTCGACGGCTGGCGACTGTTCTCGCTGCTATCAGTGCGCAGCGTTTATCGCTTGTATTTTGAGTTTTGATTTCCTGGGCACAAGTTCGACCAAATAAAGAGCTTCGTATTTCCCAGTCTTGCTGCAGCATTCTTCACCGTCACAACCACGTGACAAACTATCTGTAGTGGTGCGAATAACGATGCTGTTGCTGGCTGGCGGCCAAATTGCCAAAACATTCGCAAGAGCCTGTCAGCTTCGCTTAATTTATGAGCAAATTTTTCGCAAGAGAAATTATTTCCGCGGTGAAAATGGTGGCATATGTCCATCAATAAACTTGTATTCAAAAGCAACCAGTTACATCTTACAATTAAAAGCTTAGTTCTTGATAATTTTTTTATCTTGAAATCATAAAATACAATATAAATATGAAGCCACGCAGTTCCACCTCATGTAACGGCTTCCTTTCTGCTACAGCTGAACAGTTTGACTTTATGATCATGTGTCAGCAAAGCACTCTCGTGAAGAACACAATCATGTCAACTTTCTTGCTCTTCAGCCTGCCCCTCCGGCTCCACTATGTACCACGTGCATGGGGAACCAAGTTTATTCTGCAGTGAGTTCGTGCTGTTAACTTTATACTATTGATAGTACTTACTATCGACAGCGCTATCGATAGTATTTTTTACCATCGATAGTTCGATAGTGACTCAGCTATCGATAGTACATCGATAGTTCTGCATTACTAGCGTGAGCATATGCAGTATGTCGCAATTGTGTGTTTGAACTGTCCCGCTAGATGCTGCAGACTCTGGAAGCGGTAAGCTTGAAAGAGAAACTTGAATTCTGGAGTTTTATGTGCCCAAATATACGACTGAAGGAAAGCTATGATTTTTCAAGGGCTCATTTATCTTTGTTAGACACAATATTAATGAGAACTAACAGACAATAACGCCAAGGAAAGTACAGGGGGTGTTATCTGTAGTATTTAGAATGTAAATGTGAAGAAAGTAAAGTGGACGAAAAGATGACTTGCCGCCGGCAGGGACCGAACCTGCGACCTTCGAATAACGCGTCCGATGCTCTACCACTGAGCTACGGCGGCGGTCATCCTCCCGTCCACTTTATGGGGTATGTATGCTCATTTAAACCTAGGAGTGTTAGTCAGCGCCAATCGCAGCCAAGGCGGCGAGTGTGGAACACTCTTTTTTCTGCCTGGCGTCACGTAGCACGCGATCTTTTTACGAGCTGGAAGCTGACCAATAATCCCTCGCATACTACCTGAAGGCATTAAGTCTGCCAGGACGAGACCCTCGATATGAATGAAGGAAAGCTATGATTTTTCAAGGGCTCATTTATCTTTGTTAGACACAATATTAATGAGAACTAACAGACAATAACGCCAAGGAAAGTACAGGGGGTGTTGTCTGTAGTATTTAGAATGTAAATGTGAAGAAAGTAAAGTGGACGAAAAGATGACTTGCCGCCGGCAGGGACTTCACATTTACATTCTAAATACTACAGATAACACCCCCTGTACTTTCCTTGGCGTTATTGTCTGTTAGTTCTCATTAATATTGTGTCTAACAAAGATAAATGAGCCCTTGAAAAATCATAGCTTTCCTTCATTCATATCGAGGGTCTCGTCCTGGCAGACTTAATGCCTTCAGGTAGTATGCGAGGGATTATTGGTCAGCTTCCAGCTCGTAAAAAGATCGCGTGCTACGTGACGCCAGGCAGAAAAAAGAGTGTTCCACACTCGCCGCCTTGGCTGCGATTGGCGCTGACTAACACTCCTAGGTTTAAATGAGCATACATACCCCATAAAGTGGACGGGAGGATGACCGCCGCCGTAGCTCAGTGGTAGAGCATCGGACGCGTTATTCGAAGGTCGCAGGTTCGGTCCCTGCCGGCGGCAAGTCATCTTTTCGTCCACTTTACTTTCTTCACATTTACATTCTAAATACTACAGATAACACCCCCTGTACTTTCCTTGGCGTTATTGTCTGTTAGTTCTCATTAATATTGTGTCTAACAAAGATAAATGAGCCCTTGAAAAATCATAGCTTTCCTTCATTCATATCGAGGGTCTCGTCCTGGCAGACTTAATGCCTTCAGGTAGTATGCGAGGGATTATTGGTCAGCTTCCAGCTCGTAAAAAGATCGCGTGCTACGTGACGCCAGGCAGAAAAAAGAGTGTTCCACACTCGCCGCCTTGGCTGCGATTGGCGCTGACTAACACTCCTAGGTTTAAATGAGCATACATACCCCATAAAGTGGACGGGAGGATGACCGCCGCCGTAGCTCAGTGGTAGAGCATCGGACGCGTTATTCGAAGGTCGCAGGTTCGGTCCCTGCCGGCGGCAAGTCATCTTTTCGTCCACTTTACTTTCTTCACATTTACATTCTAAATACTACAGATAACACCCCCTGTACTTTCCTTGGCGTTATTGTCTGTTAGTTCTCATTAATATTGTGTCTAACAAAGATAAATGAGCCCTTGAAAAATCATAGCTTTCCTTCATTCATATCGAGGGTCTCGTCCTGGCAGACTTAATGCCTTCAGGTAGTATGCGAGGGATTATTGGTCAGCTTCCAGCTCGTAAAAAGATCGCGTGCTACGTGACGCCAGGCAGAAAAAAGAGTGTTCCACACTCGCCGCCTTGGCTGCGATTGGCGCTGACTAACACTCCTAGGTTTAAATGAGCATACATACCCCATAAAGTGGACGGGAGGATGACCGCCGCCGTAGCTCAGTGGTAGAGCATCGGACGCGTTATTCGAAGGTCGCAGGTTCGGTCCCTGCCGGCGGCAAGTCATCTTTTCGTCCACTTTACTTTCTTCACATTTACATTCTAAATACTACAGATAACACCCCCTGTACTTTCCTTGGCGTTATTGTCTGTTAGTTCTCATTAATATTGTGTCTAACAAATATACGACTGTGAGACATACCACACTGGGCATTCAAGAATAATTTTGGCTACCTGGGGTTCTATACTGTGTGCCTAAATGAAAGTACACGGGTGCTCTTGCACTTTGCCCACATGAAAATGCGACCACCACAGCTAGGAATCAAACCCACACATTTGTGCCTAGCAACATAACGTCACTATACAGTAGAATCTCGGTGATACGATCACAGCTGGTACAAACTGCGCTGTGATACAAATTCGTAACATTCCCCAGCAAAAATGTATTGCTTTCAATGTGGAAAACATTGGCTGTTACGAACGCGCAATCGACAAGCCACAGAACAACCACCGGGCACGAGCCGGTGGAGAGCACGCGATCGGCGGTATTCGAATGTGCCAAGCCCAACCGGTTATGTCAGAGGCTACGTCGCGCGGCTGCACGATCTCTCATTGGTGCCCCCCGTCGAGCTCGATGGGAGGCACTTGCGAGGCTGCACTTGTCATCTGCTTGCGAGGCTTGAGCGTAAAGATGGGGAACTGAACATCAGCGTCCTAGACGCGATCCACTTCATCGCAATGAGCTGGTATCGTGTCTTGCTGACAATTGTGAACTGCTTCGTGAAATGTGGCTTTGGTAAGATGTCTGAACTTCATTCACATGAGAAAGCAGTTGGGATTGACGGCTGGTGCGAGCTTGTGATTGCTTCCTGCATGGAGGAAGATTTTGTTGGTGCCGACACGACCTCGCCATGTGTGGTGTGCATACCGTGGAGGACATCGCGAAAGAGCTGTCCACGCCCGATGCTATGACCAGTGACGAGGAGGAAGATGACCATGGCAGCAGCCACTGACGATGGGTCGCAACTGACGGCTGAAACACACTTTGCGCTCAACGTGCTGAGACATGCTGTGGTGGGTGAGAGCATTTATGAAGTCACTCGCGCATTTCTACGCCTTCCAGAAGGAGATCGTAGAGGATCTCAATAAAAAGAAAACGCAGTCGGACATCAGGAGCTTTTTCCCATGCAAATAAACTGTACTTATTTTTCATTTTGTGTACGTTTCGTTGATACGAATTTTGGGCGATACAAATATTTCGCCCAACCCCTTGAAATTTGTACACTCCAACCTTGATATAACGAACATGGATATAGCGAATTATCGGTTATAACAAAGTAGATGAAGAATAGTCTCATCATAGATACAGTGTTACAAATAACAGTCTATAATGAATTTTCGGATATAACGAAGTTATTTTCATGGCAGATGTGACTGTTATAATGAGGTTTGAGTGTATCACCGAGATTCGTATCACCGAGACCAAGATGGATTCGTCAACGAAGCACTTTTCTTTCCAAGGAATCCATACGAACGTCTTTGTGGCTTTGTGCTGCGAATGGACAATTTTTCCTTTGAAAACCCTTTATCCATGTTGCAGGATCCTGCAGAACTGGGGCGTGATCTCATATGCGTTCTGTATGATAGAACGTTTGTCGTCGCCACACGCAACTGGTCGAGGGCTGCACTTGCGTCTGTTATTTGTGACAGTTACACGAGCCTCGACCAGTCGCACACGGCGAGAACGAAACATTGTTATACAGAACTACCAAGGTTGCACCCCTGATTAGCCAAAGCCACCAAGCTACCACCCTGGGTAAAAGTGAGGAGCAGCAACACACCATCTCAAATTCAGCAACAGCGAGGCTTTTGATAAGCCTCTGGCTGAGCTTCTTTTTAATTCTTTTTTACACAATTACCCCACACGAGGTGAGGAGAAAAGAAAACGGAAAGTTCACTTTCCCTCGTTGCCATAACGCAACGCCATACAAGCCATCTTGCACTCTCTTCCGTCAAACCGGCCGTAAAAAAACAAAGCCAGCAATGCGTGCTTGGCATTCGCAGGTGGCTTTTCTGCGGCTCTTCTTTTTCCACAGATTAAACTGCAGTTTCTCACGTTGTCTTGCACGGAGTATCTCTAAAAAAAAAAATTCAGGAGGGTAGGAAGCGAGGAGAGACGACAGAGTGACATCGGATGGAGGCAGCAGGCAGCGCTGGTGTTTCGGGAAGCAGTGACGGCGGAAAGGCATCTGGAAAGTTGGATTCCCTAGCGGCTTGGACGATCAATCCGCTTCCACTTCGAGGATGCGGGGTCCGTACAGCAGCACGTATGCCGTGTGCCAATCACCTGAGAAAACAGACATATACAATGCGTTTCACTTGAAACAAATAGTACATGAGAACAATGTGCGAGCAAACTCCAGGTTACAGTGAGGGTGATCCATGAACATACCAATAAAAACACTGCAGCGACTGCTGACAGCAGGCCAATCGATCTGCTGCACTCTCGTGCATGAAACCCCAGCCAAGATGCTGGGGTGCCATATTTTCTCGCATATAACCCGCCCCTCTGTAAACCTGAACCTCCGACTCCCGCAGAGTTCGTACGGACTCTAGAGGAAAAGCTCCCCACAGGGCCCATGCATTAGAATCTCCGACCACAAGGGCGCCGCCATTGCCGCCATTATGCTACCGTGCAAGCGTTACCAGCCCCCCCCCCCGTCGCTTGGTGGTGGCATTCAGCTTTTATCGTAATAATGAAAGTGAGCTCACAGAGTAGAGTTGTAAGTACGTGTCACTAGAAAGTGCAGACGACGCACTGTGACTAACAACTCAGTCACAAGACGCGCAATTGGCCGTGATCTAGCAAAAGTGCCTGTAAACGCATCTTTCTGCACGAGTGCTGCGCACAATAAGTTGCCTAAACAGCCTTGAATTTGAATCTTTCCTAAAAATCTTCTGGATAAGCATTAAACACAGTCCACACGTTTTTAATTCACCAAAATGCCCGTGTTTGATTTATACTGCCAGTATTGCTAACATTAAATAGCACTAATTTTAGCTGATCTGTAAATAATTGCAAGGGAAACAATGGTAAGGGTTAGTGTAATACAGTCGAATCCCACTATAACGAATACCGCTACAACGAAATTTCCGCCACAATGAACAATTTTCGATTCCCCGTCAGCCGCCCATAGAAAACAATGCGAAAAATGTCCAGTTACAACGAATACTTTTTCTGGGTATTTCCGCTTGAATGAAGTTTTCGCGAGTGCCACCACATAAGGAAAAGGAGCTTGCCTAGGACTGCCGCTAAATTCCGCTATAAACTTGACCATTTCTTGTTGCCAGAGCCGTGCGGCTGCATTGCAAGACCCGTGTCATCCTTGGAGACATGCTTTGTGCCACTACATGCACATCCTGGTATATTATTCGCCATTGAGATGCTCGGCGACAGATCATCCATCTGCCATGATGCTGCCGGTGGGTTTGATGCGCGTTCGGGATGCGGAAGAATCGTTCTTCAAGAACTCCCACTATTGTTTTGACGTCGCACTCAAAGCAAAACTACTGCTCGTCGTCACAAGCCCTGCGATCGTGAATGACATCCACGGCATATTGAAGGCACACGCGTGGCCAGCACACACTTAGTACAAGCATAGTACATTCTGGCGCAACCGCTCCGAACACAAATGCGGTTGAGTCGACGCGATCATGGGCGACCACGAAAGTATGCGCACTGACTCAAAGCAATGCTGCGGTCAAAACCGCGGTAGACGCGATCACAGATAGCAACGACGCAGTTCTGAATGCACGCGCATGGCCAGCGCGCACAGATTGAAAACGGAACTACCATTTGCCGCAACCGCTGCGCAGAAAACCGAGGTCACTATCGTTGCGATCATCGATAGCGAATACGCTGAAGTATGCAGCTAACACACCGAAAGAAAGATTAAAGGCAATAAAGTCGTAAAATGGCATGAAGCGTTTTGGCTTTCCTTTCGCTCGCTTACGACTGTGGTCGTGCAGAGCTTCGGCACTTCGTTTTGAGTGAGCCTCTAGCGAACTTTGGCACGCTCCTTCGCGGCCCTACGCGCTTGGCACGCTTCGAGGGTAGCCTGCATATAGTATTTGCTCGTGTATAACCCACGTGTATAACTCGCGTACTGACACAAGGCCGCCTTCCTTGCATTACTGTGAAGCCAACTTGCGCACCGAAATTCGCGTATAACCCGCACCACGAGTTTAGCGCTAAATTTTCTTTATATTTTCTGCATGTTATACGCGACAAAATACATTGACTCGGTGTGCGGCCAAGTACGTCCGAGTTAGCGAGAGTTAAATGCAAAGGACAATGCATGCGCTTGCCGGGACCAAACGACGGGTCATGATCATCAGATCTTCCTAACTTTTGTAGTGTATAGATGAAATTTCGCTGCAACGAAATTCCGCAACAACGAACTTTTTCGCGCGTCCCGTCAATTTCGTTGTAGCGGGATTTGACTGTAGCAGTGTTCTTGTGGTCGGCGCTCTTTCTCCACAGCTTTATCTCTAGATTCTGTACTAACTCTATGCTGACTACAACCCACGGAAAAATAATATGCGGGGATATGAAACATCCCCCCATATTACTGGCACATTTTAACCGTCCAAATTAGTTTTATGCCGCTAATAGAGATGACCTCTCTAACTATGCTTGAAGATAGCAAAATCTTTGTAGATTTTGTTTTAGTCAACAATGTAATTTCCCTGTACTCACCTGCTGTTACTTTCAGCTGTAAATGTCATTCAGTTAAGTCATCTTGCACACTGAAATTCGCCGTAACCCCCTTATTTTAGCTCCAAATTTTTGTATTCTTTGTGTGGGTTAGATCTGAGAAAATACATTTTTTTTTTCGTATTGTGGCTCCTGGAAGCCTGGCAAATCCACTGCGTTGCTGTTTGAGAACAGAACGCGGTCCATCTTAGCTGATAAGAAGCTAACTAGGCTGGAGCAGAGGCCATCAAAACCTTTGATGTTGTGTCGAGCTTTTTCAGAATGCAAGCGCCACCCACCTTTTATTTTTTTGTGTTTCCTTGCTTACCAAGCCACTTACAATATGAGTGGCATTCTTCTTGGCATTGTGAAACGCTAGTATGCTATTGCAGATAAAATTGATTTTACTCATTATTTCTCCATTTTATTGCAAACGTAATTGGCACACAGGCCGGCAAGTGTGAGCTCTAAACGGGACCTGCACTCACCTCCACCAGACAGCTTCAGGATCTCTTCTGACGTGACCACGGACACTTTGTCGTCGTCACACTTGAACCACTCATCTGCGTGACAAACGCGGCACAATAGTAGATCGATCCTACACAATATTGTTTTGATGTAGTGATGCTGATATAGTTAGAGTGCCGTTGAAGCAGACAACAAGTTCAAGTTTCAACAATAAAATTGGGGGACCCTTAAGCTTCGCCTTTAAGAGTTGAACGCGATAGCGAAATCCGTCCCCAAGTGCGCACTTGAACCACTAAGTGCATACTTATTAATGTGTATTGTTACACACACACGCACACAGACACACATGCGTGCGCGCGCGCGAATGATACAGGTTTTTGATCTAAAGCAAGAATCGCATGGCCTCCAAGATATACGCCGCGTGCTCGCCATCTCGGAGGCCATGAAGAGTTTCACAATGCCTCACAGATGGCAGCACATAATCTAGAGTTTGCTGTTTGCTTGATCAACGCCTCCTCAAGCCGGTGTTGGCTTGATATGTTTTCCGCTAGATGGACATAGTTGTCCATTTTTAGGGCTGTTTGAAAGTTCGTGTGTGTTTTTAGCGGCAATGGCTGCACTATCCTGGCCTTTTTCGACGAATCGCCGAATGGGCTCGTTTTCATCGTTTCACCTGCCGAACAAAATGCGTTAAGGAGACTCCTTCCACTACATGGCATTTATGTAGTGTTTTTTTCCAAAGCAGCTGCAAGTAACATCGTGGCTTTGTGGTAGGACACCTGCTTGCCACGCGAACGGCCCGGGTTCGATCCTCATTGGGACTGAAAATTTTATTCTTTATTTTATTTGCTTCTTTCTCGATTTTTTGCTCACGGACGATTTTTCGCTCACAACCAACGGTGCCGACACCGGAATTTCTGCGACACGAGCTCTCGCGTGAAAAACATTGCTGGCAATGGCAAGGAACTGTCAGGCAAAATTAATCCAGATGGTTTCAGGCTTCATGAGGCAACATAACCAGACTGCACTTTTGAAGCAGCTGCACAACGCCTCAGCTTGCATTTCAGTGGAAGGAAGCAGCTTCCCATTATGATCATAGACTATTTCACTTTAAAGGATGGATGGCTGGACCGTTTTTGGGCAACGCATGGCATGATGTTCATGCAACCCTGCAGTGAACACGATAGTGTCAATGTAGAAGCTGTTTAAGTGTGGAAAATGAATGAGGTGCCAGTTAAAATTGGTCGCTTCTTGCATTTAAGCAATCAGTTCCACCGTATCGTGTCTGCACGAGCATATTGTGACGCAGTTGTGACAGCGAAGGACGGAAAAGTCAAGCAAGTAAAGATGAAACATTTCATTGGGCAAACTTGTGCCTGGGAATAGAAAGACTCAAAGTACAAGTAACACTCGCACAATGATAACGGTGAGAACAGACGGCGGTTGTTGATAATCTGATCGTCGGTGGAACACATGATCTTTTATGCACGAGTGGTGGATCATTCCAGTGCTATCGCTGGTGCTCGTGTTAGCTCCAGAATAAACTCGACTACTCGTGGCGTGCGCACCACCTTATCGGAATAGCCTGTGCCAAGCGATGGTAACGGTTTTCTTTGTGGCTGCAGCGCGATCACATAACACAAAGAACTAAGCGCACGTGGGAGTATGTACAGATGGTATTACACTTCATGCAACTTTTTCCACTGAAATCGCAGAAAGTGCACAAGCATTTTATTGTGAATTGTTTCTTTTTTTTTTTTAGCTCCCAATCTTTGGCGGCATTTTAATAGCAGTCCAAACAGAAGGCGTCAATTTGGCAATACTTTGGCATTTCAGCAGTGGCCTCCAGTTTCTAGTAATACTCATACTTAGTGACTCACAAATCTGCCTCTTCACCATCAATGGCAACCGTGACTACAGATGTTACAGACTTCGGCGAAAATGGGCCTTTTTCATTGGACCATCATGACTCGTCTTAACGAGAGCAGACTGCACCTAATACTGATAAGTTCTGGAACATGACAAAACTGCAATGATTACAAGGCACGCTGCAGCGGGAGGCTCACGATTCATTTTGATCACGAGGTGTTCTTGAACACATGCAATTCTATGTGTACAGGTGCATTTTCCCTGGAAACTCCATTGAAATGCGGCTGCCGTGAATGGGACTTGAATCGGTTGTCATCAAGCTTAGCAGTCATCGCGCTCTTTAACACGTCGACATGCCAAACCCACCCGGCACAATCCCAGCATAAGAAGAGAGTAGACGAAATGTATTCTAACAGGACACTTAAAGGGACACTAAAGAGCAAAAATGATTTTTCTCACATTAGTAAAGTAGTCTTCCACAATACCAAAAACACCACGCTTGCTGCGAGAAGACGTTTAATAAGCGAGAAAGCGCGCAAAAAGAAAATACAGGTGGCGATGCCACCTTGGAATTCCCGCACAGTTTGCCGTGACGTCACATATTTTTTGATGGCGCCTGCTTGGGCCTACGTAGTTCCTAGTAGGTTAAATCGAAGTACATTGTCCTCTGAGGGGGCCAGAGACTTGACATGACGATTTTGTGGAAATTTCGTCGAGCCAGTGGCGCCAAAATACGTTCAATGCTCTTTCAAGTCTTTTACGTCACGAATTACGAAGTTCGGCCCGAAATTTAAAAATGAAACTTTGAACTTGGTTTTCTCCTCTAATAATAAACCTATGGTGGCGAAATAAACTACACAAGAGTTCTCCGACCACACTTTATCAATCTAAACCAATTCATTGTTTCTCTTAAGTGTGCCTTTAAAGGGGCCCTGCAACACTTTTGCAAGTAGCCATGGAATGACTTCACTAAAGGAGCTTATTGCCTCATGAATCGACCGCTGCAAAAATTTTAGAATCCGTCCAGTACGAGCGGAGTTACACAGATTTGTCGCACGCTGTAACTGCGTTCTCTCTTCTCTCACCCCAACGAAAGAGCTGGAAGCTAAGCAGGGAGGGATGGCACGGGGGGAAGAAAGTGTGTCACGTGCGCCTCGTGACCTTGAGCACTTTTTTCTTCTACAAATGCGCAGCGTACATTCAGTACAATCACGAGCAAAGGCAAGTGGCGGCCTCCCGCGTCAGCTGCAATACTTACCGAGCACGCCATGTTTAAATCAGCCAATGGCATGAAACTTGAGTCAATGACGCAGTGATTTTGAGTAAATGGCATCATTTGTCGAGAGAAGAGGAAGCGATTTTTAGCTGACTTTGAGAATTTATTGTAAATCCCAGGCTGTGTGCTACGCTATATTGTTTGGCTAGCGTCTTCTCGGGAGCCTCGACTACCGATTGGCAGCGTTTTCGAACCATGCTGAAAAAGTGTTGCAGGGCCCCTTTAAACGAACTTGACAAGTCTGTTCCTGCATATGAATGTCTCTGGTATGCTTGGGAATGATACAGGGAATGTGCATTAAAAGGAAGGCCGCATTAAACCTAATTCGAGGGCTGACTCGATCACATGATCAGAGGGCATGGACGGCTTCCGAGATTTGCGCGGCCAAAAGCGGATCTCTGGAAGCTGCATTTCTTACACTGAAGCGCTTTCCGTACCTCTCACTGAAACAAAAAGGTCCGTGACAGCTCTGTGACGTCAAAATGACGTTGCGGAAGAAGAACCGCAAACAGGGGGCGCGTTCCTCACTGAGCTCCAACCAATCAGCCGCAGCCAAAATGGACAGTCCATCAGTTAGACACAGCGCAAATAGCTGCCCCCTTCACAGCTCACCTTCTTTCCTGCGTATCCAGGCAACGTAGTGACCACTGGACGTGGAGCGGCCTTTGTGCGTCAGCACAGCCTGGAGCGAGTAGAAGCCGCTGTTGTTCGAGCCTGGGTCTGCACCACGACACGGTAAGTGTAATTTCTGATTCAGTGCATGACTGATTAAAAGAAAAGAAAAGAAAATACTGCAACAAAGCCTTCGAGAAAGACTGTTTCAAGATAGCACAATCTCACTTCCCATTTTTACCACTCCCCTCCATCGTGAGGGTATAATTTACTACGCTCAGAACTCAATATAACGAACAGAAATGTAATGAATCCTCAGTTACAATGAAATAAACAATAGTCTAGTCATAGATACAGTGTGTCCCCCTGTCATAGGAATCGGTATAACACGAAAGTAAAACGTGTCTTCACAGACATAGTTGAGCATTTGCTGTGCATTGTTTCGCCCCGAGGGCGAAGAAATGAATGCTTCAACAACAAGTTGTAATGTCACGCGAAGAACAGCAAGCAGCTCAAAACTTGCAACGCACTGCTCAAGCAGAAAGGACGCAAGGAACGAACATATGCAGGATGAATGCGAACTAACAACTGTCACAGCTCGACACTTAAAGTGCGCTGGTCAAATACAAAGGACGTACGAAACGAATGCACAAGTATACACAGGACGAGCGTGAACTGTCACAGTTGTAACCTATTTGTTTGTGAGCAGCGCGCTCCTTTCTCAAAAGCGGCTGCTGCAGTATGCAAAGTGACTTTCGTGCTCTCTGTAACTTCAACGCAAACTTGCGGTGAGAGCGCAAGACGTACAAGATAAGCGCGCACGCACGAGTGACCACGCCCTGTAGAGGCGCACGCTCATCTCAACGCATGGGGCGACGACCACTAAAGCGCGCCCTTCAAGCCATCTCGCTAGTGATAACGAAAACACGCTGATGTACGACCGATCTCAAAGTACCGCCACCGTCAAATGGTGTATATAAATAGCATGCCGTTTCGAGTCGTTTCGCGCTGCGGATCGAGTGGTCGTAAGTTTGACTCCTGGTGACGGAACTTTTTCTTCTACTTTTTTCTTAGCCACATGTTAGCCTTTATATTTTACAACGTCATATCCGTGACGGAAATGCGTCGGTGGAGCCGTGGCGGACCCCGGCATAAAACACTTTCATGTTAATAACATTATTTTCGTGTCAGATGCGACTTAGTTAAAATGAGGTTTATGTATAATTCATTCATGCAGTTCCAGTAAGCAGTTATTAGTTGTCTAACAAACTTCAGATATCAAACACAGAAAGGAGCTAAGAGTGCTCGCAGTGCAGGGCTTCAGGCTAATTTGAATACTAGGTATTTCTTGTCTGGATTTTGTGAGGTGTACTTTTTGTTTATCCACTTTTCGAGCAACAACAACTGCCATGTTGCTGTTGTTGCTGGGACCGGCAGCTTGGTGCGTTAGATAACAAAAAATTGAACAGGAACCACAAAATTTACTAGCCATCGTGAAATGTGGTGCCCTAGATTGCTTCATTACACACTGCAACTGCCATATGCAAGTTCTCCTAGTGATCTAATACAGTCGAACCTGTATATCTCGAACCCACATACAACGAATTATTCTGTATACTGAACAGTTGCAAAACCCCCTTGAATATATTTTCCATATAAAAAATATTTTATATATCAAGTTACCTATATATAGAACTCTTTTGTGATCCTCTTTATATTCGATATATCCGGTTTTGACTCTACAACTGAGGTGGGAAAGTAACTAATAAAAATAACCTAATAGGTTTGAATGTAATTTGTGGCCATCGATAGAACATAGACAATCACCACATACTGTTCCAACCTGACCTGTTCCTTGGAAAACTACTGAACAAGAGGATGAGCATTTCAAACATTAAAAGGAGACGAAAATTAAGGCAGAACATGTCTCATGATGAATGCCGACGTCAGTGAATCAGTGCTGAAACAATTGAGCGAGATACAGCGTTACCAAATTCATTCACTCCTGTGTAGCCAACTTCCTCAATTTTCTGATAGCGACATCTCTACTTCTATGTAGTTCAACACTCCTGGCTAAACAAAAGCAGGCTCTGGTCCCATTCTGTATGCAGTTCACTGCTTTTGATAATCAATTTCTTCACATATCTGCAGCTGACTTTTCAAGTTCTCAGTTGCCAACTTCCAATCTGGTGTCTTGTTGCGCTTGTCTACTCAAGCACATGCACAGGCACCCGTCACACGTGCCCTGTTCGTGCGTGCAGTGGTCAAAGTTTGCATGGAAGACGTTAACTTTGGACATGCCAAAAAGTGTGCAAAATTCTTAAATGAATGAAAAGAAGAGGGTTTGATCAACGGGACTTTCGTTCGGAGACATGACTACATAAAGGACACAAACGCTGTATGTAATGAAGTTGGCGAAAGCATACGAGACATTATTTTTAGTTTTCAATGGAAGTGCGGTAATTATGCAACAAAAGGAAATGAACAGTGGACGAAAAAAAAAAACAACTTGCTGTAAGTGGGCACCGAACCCCGCAACCTTTAAAACGTCTTAAACAAGGTTAACAACACCAAATAGAACACTGAAGAAGTACTAACATCACTACCACACTTTTTTTCTTCGTAAAATCACAAAACAGCTCACGACTCCACAGTCATGGCATCAACCTTTGATTCCACAAAAACACGACATTAACCACCGTGTTTGCCCAATTCCGAGACGCCCTGAAACCTAATGCGCATGTGACTTTTGCAATTATAAACGACAAATGAAATGGCCTTTACTGCTCCCTTAACCAGAATTCTAACACAGACAGTACAATTTGTTCTAACGTGGAAAAAAAGTCATTGCATCCGTGCTGCAGTAGACTGGTTAGTCCATCACTGTGATATACAATATATATCACTGAAAAATAAGCACTTTAGGAAATTTTTCGCATGCGCGTAAGATTTCTTTGGGCTCACCATCTGCGAATGAGAATGGCTCCTGCTTGGTCTCCTTGTGTGGCTTGTTCGCATCGTCAGGGTGCTGGAGATTGAGCTGTGGCACCAGATAGAAACAAATTAATAAAGTAAAACGGGCCCTGAAACATCTTTCCAAGCAATCATCGGATGCAGTGATGGAAGTGACTTTTTGCTTCTTGGAGCAGACTGCGGAGCAGAAAAAGTACCGCTTTGGAGCAGCTACTGGTGTTTTATGAGCAGATGGCAAAATATGCCACACAAATCCTGGAGCTCAAAGCATCGCCAAAGTGGCTCATAAATATTAATATTTATTATGAGGGATATTTCACAAACAATGTACGTAAATTGCAAGAAATGAACAATTAAAAATATGGTTGGTTATTGAATGCGCCGTGATATGAGCTATATGTCTAAAATGTGATCTCGATCATTTTCACATTTCGCCGAGATAGCCTGCACGTCAAACTGGAAAAAAAAAAGGCAAATCAGCTAAATTTTTGATGTGCCAGTGCTTGCTGCATTAAATAGGATCAGAGCAGATAGAGCTGCATACACTCAAACCTCATTATAACAAAGTCGCATATGTCACGAAAATAACTTCGTTATATCCGAAAATTCGTTATAAACGTTTATTTTTAACAGTGCATCTATGACAAGACTATTCTTCATTTACTTCGTTATAACCGATAATTCGTTATATCAGTGTTTGTTATATCGAGGTTAGAGTGTACTAGCACACTAGGATGATAGTATACAGATTGTTTTCAGTTTCTTTAGGGCTTGCCAGTTGGTCGCAAGGGCAAAATACGTCATCTTCCTTTTCTCGGTGCCATTTCGGAGCAGGTTCAGCGCAGTTAGTAAATCACAGCTTTGGAGCGGCATTTCTCTTTTGGAGCAGTTTGGAGCAATTGGAACAGCACTTCCATCACTGCGGATGACCTCGCTATTGGAGTTCATTGCTTCACGAATCGACTGCCACAAAATGTTTAGGATCAGTCAAGTACAAGCGGAGTTACAGAGGTTTGACGCGCGCTTCAGGCGCTTTCTCTCTCCTTTTGTACCAGCGAGTGATGACAAGGGGTACGTCCGTACGTCAGCGCTCGTCACGACCTTGAGCAATTTCTTTTCTTGTGTTCTTCAACGTGCGGATCGGCTTCAGTATGATCACAAGTGGGCTGGTGCAGTTCTATACTGTGTGTAATTCTGTGTGCAAAAAAAAGGCATGTACTTGTGGGCAGACTACCATACCAGTGATACCTGAGCATTCAGCGGAGCCGCCATCTTGTCTGGACAGCAAAGTGCCGTATTTTATCGCATACAACCCGCCCCTGCATATAAGCCGCACCTAAACTAACTTTAACTCTACAAAAAGGAAAAAAAAAGTAACACTTAACCCCTGCATACACCCGCACCTCCACTTTTTAAGCACATTTTTCTGTATATTGGTGCGGGTTATATGCGAGAAAATACAGTATTTGTCTTCGATGCTGCCTTCACAAAACTTACCTTCCAGCTAAGTTGAAACCGGAGTAAGAGTTAAGATGGCCACCGTCAGCTTAGCCGTCTATTCAGCCGTCTACCGTAAGTAGTGGAACACACCCTAAAAGGTTATCGCTGCGAGATGGTGGGGGAAGTAGAGAAAGAGTAGAGACAGTCCAGACACGCACCTTTTGTGCGACGTCCATCTTGCGGTCCTCGAGCTCCTTGAACTTGGTCCGCATGGGGATGAGCTTCTGCTGGAGTTCCTCCGAGCACAGCTCAAACACGTCCAGCTGGAGCGGGAACTTGATGTCCTGTCCATGCACAGGCACAAGTGGACGTCACGACACGGTGGATCGAAACAAATGCCGCACGAAGACGACCGAAAGAACGTACGGACGACGCTCACCTTGAGGATCTTGGCATTGACGGCTCCCCTCTCCTTGTAGAAGAAACGGACAAACTGGATGGTTAGGTACGCGGGAAGCCGACTGATGGTGCTCTGAAAGGGAGAAACGTTTGGTTTAAGGCATGATGCTGCTTGGTGCACATTACATCCGCGCTGTAAGATATCTGTTGTGCATGAATTACGTGGCGTTTTGTAGTATCCGTTGTCACCATTTACCCAATGAGCTTATAGTTAAATCCCCTTTTGTTTACATGAAGAGGCACAATCCAGCTGTCGCATTCATACATTTGAAAGTGAAGACGCACATCTTGGTAAGATTTCTGTCATCCTGACCGAAACGACTCATGCAGCCTTCTACAAAGAAGGCTTGGCATAGACACGATATTCATTTCTGATAATTTTCTATTGCTTTGTATACCATGTTTCATACTCGGCACAACACGCTCACTAATAAACAGTCCACAACATTACAATTACAACGGTAATGTTGAGAACTTCACACTGTCAGAAATGCACGTTTTGATGCCGGCTGGAAAATCAAACAACCAGAATTAGCAGGCTTACCGTTTTCTTGTATTCACAGTCCTTGTTTAATGTGGGCGACATCTTGTTAATGGTTTCTGAAAGTTTCTGCAAAGGTCAAAAGAGTCAGGACGTGTTTAAAAGTTAAATAAAGAAAAAAAAAACAAGCAAGCGAAATGCAGACAGAAATCCTGTCTTTGTACTCACACTTTTAAGGCCAGCCATCATGTACTTGACATCTGAAAGGACAAGCAACACAGGACATGTGAGAGATGGCCAAGGACATGACAATAGTCAGGTGAATAAATCTTTGACGGGCCTTCACATTAATTAAATTCTTTGACAGCACTGCCAAGCCGTATATTAACAAGGCTTGACACGCTCAAACTTATTCGGCATAAATAACTATTAGATATAAACAAGTGCAGAATGCTTGCTGCTGATGTGAACATGAAGCAAACAATAGAGACATTTAGCAAGCTATGGAAATACAGTATGCAAATACAGTACACTATCATGGTACTGCACCTCCTTTCCCACTCATAGTGCTTAAGCCGCTCCCAGTTCCAGTGACACTACGGCCCCCGAACGACCAGTTCCTTGTTAACAATGCGTAGGTTGACAGGCAACAATGAGGCTTGGCAACCCCACAGTAATTTCTGAAAAAGCTTTTGTGGCATTAAGGTGCCTTTACTAGAATTCGGAACTGCAAAAGCACAACGACTGAGAAAGAAGGAGCAGTACCGTAATACTGTACTGAAATACTGTATCGTATTTGCGCACCATATTTCCACATCTTGCTAAAGGACTAACATCTGGTTATAATCAATACCAGCTATAACAGGAATTCTCGTGTTGGCTGCCACTTTGGTAGAATAAGGCTAGCCCTTAACCACATTAGTGCTACAAGCAAAATTTATGCTCTTGTGCTGAGCAGCTGTGGTGCAATGATTGACCGGTTGAGAAGAAGATGAGAAGAAGCACACAGGACGACTCGAAATCGATTAAAACCAGATGGTTCCTTTGGGCATAGAGTTTCCTACGATATTTACTAGAGGGAACTCTGGCGCTAGTGTCTATGGGAGCTGCAACGCATGACGCTTCAGCCAGCGTGGGAATTATGGTTAGTAGTACATCAATTTGTGTAAGCTCCGTTCTTTAGGCTCAGTTTGGCTGCGTGTGGCCTGCAGCCACTTTGTCGCAAGACAAAGTTCAGCAAACGTTCAGAAGTTCCACTTCACCACCATGACCTATTAGGCCCACCAATTCAAATCGAGTCAAGTGGTTCACAACGATCCATTCTTTTATCCGAAACAAAACCACAACACAACAATAAACAAAGCCACAAGTGTGTTCGAAGCCTGCAAGCACGAAGACTAGGCAAATCCGTGTACTACCCATCATTCCCATGGTGGCTGAACAATCGCAGCGCCAGAGTTCCCTCTAGTAAATATTGGGAAAATCTATGCCTTTGGGTGGGCACAGTGTAACCTCCTCTCTAAATAATTAAATATCCGTGGAGAAGCCACCGAAGATGATATCTCAGCAAGCAAGTAGCCTGTCCTGCCGTCGGTGCAAGTTTGCTCTATTGAAGTTGCTTAGAACAACAATAAAGGTAAGCTAGCTGGCAGGGAGTCATCAAAGGAGAAAGTAAGGCTTACGAACACAGACACAAGAAAAGAGAGCCGTGCAACGTAAACGCCACCTATAAACTGAAATGTTGCATTGCACCGGTAAGATTCGGTGAAGTTGACACTGCACTGGTGAAGTGAATGTTGCACTGCACCGGTGTTTGGGCTGCATCGTTAATTCCCCCAGCTGTTGTTGTAGCCATGAGGTCTGAACAAAAGTCTGTGGAACGAGTGTGCATCTATGTACCATGCTACGGATTAAGGATTTGCAATGCTCAGTGAAATTGTGCCAAGTGCTACAGCAAAGACTTTTTTTTTTTTAAAGCCGCTTGAAGATTTTGACGGCCAGCGTTGCCGCCTGCCTTCAGGTCAGTGTGTGGTTGATAAGAGAGCGGTGATCGAGCAAAGCAGGGAAAGTGCAGAGGGGGGAAGGCACAGCAGAGAAGCCGCCGTCGCCGTGCGGCGGCTGTCTGCCACTTCGCACTTCACAAGTACACGACAGGGCCCTTTTTGCACACCTGAATGAGTTTCTGAGTACAAAACGTATCATACGACCGCAGTTTTCCGCGGTGCTGAACGTTGCTGCTGAATAATCGTATTTTCCCGGAATGTATTACACACAGCTGTGTTGGGTTATTTTTAATTTTCGCGACTGCGAGCGTAGGAGCCGGGAAATCGTACTAAGTGGGAACGTATTAACGAGGTTCTACTGTATAAGATGTTGAGCAGTAAATAACGAAGGCCACATGCAAATGTCGTAGTCGTGGCACTTTGATTAAAGGCAGATCCACAACCCTCCTCCCTTCCCTCCCTTAATCGGTGGAGAGCAGAGCGGGTCCCTCAACTCTTTTAGAAAGCAGTTTTAGAACTGCTGTCCCTTGCTATTACAGTAAAAGCTCGTTAATGCAAGCCTTGTTAATTTTTAAAATCTGATAATTGGGACGTGTTCCGTGGTCCTGGCCAGCATGTGCATTATTTCATATTTGGCCACAGCCCGGTTACTGCGGACGATCCTCGGAGCGCGCCGAGCGCGAAGTGCCGCAACTGAGAGATGCGAAAGAGCGAAAACGGCATTCGCAGACAACCGAAACGAGGTGCTGCTGTCCGTGCCCATATCTTCATCAGCCGGTGGCCACGGTTTTGTCCACATGCGGATGCTGCACTCAGCAGCTTCGTTTTAGCTTGATGCTATGCGCATGCAATGTAAAAAAGAGAAACATGATGTAAGCTGTTGAAGGTGAAGAGCTTCCAGCTGCAGTTGGTATGCTCGCATAAAACTCCTTTGCTACATTGTGATGGACGAACTATTGGTTGCCGGCCATTTTAACTGTGAAAGAACTATCGTCACATGCGCATGGTGGTGGTGGTGGTACGTAATAAGGGAGGGGTGCAGAGCATGTTTCGGCCTAATTAAACATGGGAGTCTGGTGTCGCGGTTGCACTGAGAATGAAGTTGCAGGATGGCGAAAATTGTGTCTTTTGCTCTGCTCTTATGCAGAATAAGTACTGGATTTACGTATTCATCAAGAAATTCGATGTGCATTGATGTAACAAAGATTTGTTCATTTTTTTCTTGATACTTTCAATAATTCAGCATTCCGTTAATTTGGACATTTTTTTTTCCGCTCCCATGAAATCCGGATTAACGAGCTCTTTCTGTACGACTTTCTTTTTGCGCTGTGGTAAGGGCTAATCGGGTGATTTACGGTCGTGCCTGTACAATCGGGAGGACTGGCCAGAATTTGGCAGCCTCCTGAACAAACTGAGAGAGTTGGCAGGCATGCAACAGTCTTTCAGAGGAACAAAAGAAGGAAATTTAAGGGCTTGTGTCCTTGTTAGACACAACCGTAATGAAAATCAACAGACAGTCAAGCCAATGAAAGTATAAAGGATGTTATCTGTAGTCTTTTAACTGTGATGCCTGCTAGTAAAAAAGCAGCATGTACAGTATTTAAGGATTGAAACGTGAAAATTTAGAGCCAAGTAGAGTCCTTTAGCAAGTTACAGAAATTCAGTACGGAAGTAGGGATCGGCATTACCGAACTGCTTCTCCTTTCTCACTCATGCTTTAGCTCCTCCAGTGACAGTACGTCCTCCAAACGACAGTTTCCTCGTTAACAATGCATAGGCTGAGAGGCAATAATGAGGCGGAACAACGCCATACTAATTTCTGAAAAAAAAAAAGCATTTGCGGTGTTGGTGTACCTTCATAGGAATTGAGAGCGGCAAAAGCACAATAAGCAAGAAAGGAGAAGCGGTATGGTAAAACTGTACCGTATTTCCATAAGTTGCAAAAAAGACTCTAGTAACGCACATACTTTCGTTTCCAGCATCTACAGGTTGTGTCACATCGGCGTAAATTTTACTCGACTTACACTGGAGCCAACATTACCTTTCGTGGCCAGATTTTCAGTGACATGACATTGTTTTCACATGCAATGGCTCTAGAAGTCATTACATTAAAGGGACAGTGAAGAGAAACAATGAATCAGTGTAGATTGATAAATTGTACTCTGAGAACTCTAGTGTCGTTAATCTAGCCACCACAGGTTTATTAATATAGGAGAAAATGAAGTTCAAAGTTTCATTTTTAAATTTCGCGCCGTAATCTCCGCGCGTGACATCACGGATTTCAAAGTATACTTATTGTATTTTGGCACCATTGGCCCAACGAAATTTCCTCAAACTTGGTATGTTAAGTCTATGGGCCCCTCAGAGGACAATGTACTTCATTTTTGCCGATTAGGAACTGTGTAGGCCCTAGTAGGCGCCGTCAAAACATGTGACGTCACGGCGATTGGTGCAGAAACTTCAAGGTGGCATCGCCACCCACATTTTCTTTTTGTGCATTTTCTCGCTTACAAGCGTCTTCTCGCAGCAAGTGTGGTGTTTTTGGTATCGTGAAAAAGTAGTTTAGTAATACGAGAAAAATCGTTTTGCTCTTTAGTGTCCCTTTAAAAAAAAAGTTGCATTTAAGTCTGCGAGTACTGCACATGCATACAAACTCCTCATTTTATTTGGTGTCCCCATGAAGAGAGAATAGTGTGCCCGTCTGTGCTGACCTTGAGAGATGAAGCAGCTCAACTGGAGAAAGTGTTCTTTGGTCCGCGCCTCGGGCTCCTCCTCGGACTCCATGCACTTTAGCCTGTGCCACCGTGCAGGTTCAAGCAGTCAAGGTTGAACACAACTTGCGAAAGTAACAACTCTGTGAAATTTGTTCTAATGATAAGCGTTGGGCTTTTACGTCCGAAAACCACACTACGGTTGTCAGAGACGCTGTAGTGGAGGCCTCTGGAAATTTGGACATTCTGGGGTTCTTTAACGTGCACCTACCATAAAATCTTGAGGGTCCCCTTCCCCTTTTCGGGAGATTTAAAATATGTGTCAATGACCGAGCAAGGCCCCCCTCGCTCCCTCCCCGCCATTTTTTTTTTCCAACCTGTTCTCCACTACAGAATCCTGAAGCAGCGGTTCCTAGGAACTCAAGTTCTGAGAGTCTTTAGATATGTGCGTAATTTCTTAGTACTTTTACAGTGTGGTGCCTCGGGGTTGCATTCTAAGATGTCACAAATTGTTGGAACATTTGAAGAACGTCTTTCCCCTCTTGTCGTAACCCATGAAATTTGACACGAGGATTTCCTCCTGTTCAGTAAAAACAGTAAATGCAGGCATATTCATTAAAGCATTTCATTAGAAGCACAGGCGTGCATTCTTCATAGAGGCTCTTTCCTCACCATCTTGAATTATGGTCCACGGTTAAGCAAGGCCCCCTAACCGGCCCCCCCCCCTCCATTTTGTCTTATTTTTCAATTTAGGGGGGGGGGGGGCTTGCTTGACATGTTATGGTAAATCTAATTAAGCCCGCGGGTCTGCCGCATTTCACCTCCATCAAAATGCGGCCGCTGCAGCAGGGACTCCATCCCGCGACCTTCGGGTCAGCAGTCGAGCACCATAACAACTAGACCACCGCAGCTGGTGTGTCTGAATAAACAGCAGAGCAAATAAGGCAAGGTTGTTCTGTGTCGAATGACGCTTGGGGTCGGTCGTATTCTGTGCTCGAACGGCACGAAAGAAGGAGTAGGCAAGGATACGTGACGTCAAAGACGCCGCCGAAGTACTGGTCGACAAAGTTGTTGTACTTCTGCACCGGCGGGGGCGCAGTCTCAGAGGCTGGCTGGTCGATGGGTGGCAGCTTCTGCTGGAGCATTCGCACCACCTCCGTCCAGCACTCATTCGCATCCTGCACGGTTTTGTAACGCACTGCCGTTAGTGGGCACATGCATAATATAAGCAAGGAAAAAAAAGGATGCGTGCGGTGCCGTTCCATAACCACTCTGCCTCGACTACACTCAAGCAAGGACACATCAAGAACTTGTTGCTGGGCATGTTGGTGAATATGTACTGATAACATCTTCATTTAAGCACTGAAAGAGACGGACACATCAGAGACAACAGGACACACACTTGTCCTGTCGTCTCTCGTGTATTAGTCTTTTTTAGTGCTGGAATGAAGATGCCATTACAATACATCAACCTTGAAAATCATGGCGAAATGGCTCAGTATATCGATACTCCTAGAATTACAGAATACAGTCAAATCTCACGTCTACCTGACACAAACATAGCTTCGATGTGTCCAAAAATTCGTTGTATACATACATTTGTAAAACTGTGTTAAAGGGCCAATGCTTGGAAACATCTAAAACATCAACATTACGCACAGCAGAGCTTTAGTAACTGAGATGTAGGACATGATTTGTGTCACCCATGGGACATTCCGGAACAAGCCCGATGACATAGTGGGCCCTTAGCACAGTTGAACCCGGCTAATTCGTACTCCGAGGGAGCAGAAAATCTGTTCAAATTAACCGGAGTTCAAACTACTAGTGGGGATCCCTTCGATTAGTGGTGCAGCCCAGGGCACAGTGCTACCCTGCTACGTAGCATCCGTTACGTTCCTGGGTGCTACGCCTTCCCGCCTGCTCATTCGTTTCCGGCCAGTCCCCAAATATAATTCCCACAGGATCCTATATGCTGGGAACCCCGCTGTTCTGTCACAAATGTAGGACCGTTACTTTGCGATACGCCGTGAACAGGCAGTTTGACCTGGCCCGAGAGGCCATGGAGAACGGCCATGTTGACTTTTCATGCAGCCTGGCCTGGCTTGAAAACGTCAGCCATCAAACGGAAGCACAGACCTTGACATCTGTGTCTATGACATCATTAGTTTTGCGCACGCTGTTAGCATATATACAAGTCCTCCGAGATCAGCTAGGTTGCACCATCACGTTGGCATGGACTTGCTTTTCGCGGTCTTCTTGCGCTTTCCTTTTATTTTCGTCGCAGTGGTCGTGTGAGCGTGCATGCGTGCGCCGCATTCTTTCACACCTGCAACTGGTGGTGCCAACGGAATCTCATACGATTCTGTTTTTGTGGATGGCGCCACTCTCCCCTCCGCAGTTCTACGATCATCTACGAGATCGTGGCTGAGTGTGCCGATGCATGCAGCGGTGATGAGATTTAAGGTGGGGTGAGACTTTGAAAGAGAGTTTTAAAATTTGGCTGTACAGGAGCGGTAATGAAAGCTATGGCTATAAAATCTGCTAGGAATTTTAAAGATAGACACAGATTGCACTGGAACTCGAAATTTATTTTAAAATGTACTTCGTGTTTTTTTTTCAGTTTTTCTACATAGTATGTACTTTTTTGTTAGATCAGCTATCTACACAGCATTGCAATTTTGGGCAAAGATAGCTACCAGTGCTTTACAAAAGTGGAACTAAGACTGTTAGTGTACAAGAAACACTCCATCTGTTATGCTTTTCACGTTTGTCAATGTATGAAAATTGCCACTTATGAATGTTTTTTTTAATACTAAAAAAAATACAAATGCACCTCGGCCATTGATTCTAGTTCCAGTTATGTAAATGCCAACAGGTAATACGTGTGAGAATGTTCATTTGCTTATACCCCATTGTTCCTGAAACTGCGAGTACCCAAGTGTGATAAATTTTCTGAAAGATAAAGAAATTCGCTATCACATGATTGCAAATTCCAAAAATCAAGTTTTTTGACCTAACGAAGCCTCACCCCACCTTCAAAGGATGGACAGTATTCACGCCGCTGGGAGAAGAAAAACGCCCCTGCAGGTGCACGAGACAACGTTATGAGAAGCGAGGTCGCACGATTTTTGCCAACTGCTTCAAACATGCCACCTTCCAGCATACGTGGAGTGAGCACACGATTACAGGTTCACGAAGCTGTGGCGGCTAGTGAAGCATCAAACTTTGGCATTCGGTTTGGTATTGCACAAAACTAGTCTGCGTGGACGGGGAATCTTGCTTGCATTAACTGTCGAGCGTGTTTCAGGTTTGTATTAAGGAGAGCTTTTCCCTTCGTATACGTGCCACTTTGCCAGCATGTACAGTAAAACCTCATTAATGCGAACTCGGTTATTTCGAAATCCCGCTTAAAGGGACACTAAAGGCAAATTACAATTTATGTCAGAGTGAAAGCTCAATGTATGACAACGTCTAAAACGGCAATATTATCAACAGCAGTGCCCTACGTATCGAGAAATTAAGCTAAATGTATCACACGATGAGCGCCACGAGCGGCAAATTTTCAAAATGATCCCGATGACGTATGAGAGTCTGCCTACAATTAATCACTAGTAGAAGGCCAAACGACCACCTCTGATTACTTTCAGTAATTCAAAGTTCCTTGCATCCCGCTTTTTGTATGTTTCGTTATTCGAAAACCCGCTTAATTTGAAAGTTTTTCACAGTCCCAGTGACTTTGAATTAACGAGGTTTTATTGTATATCAGTTATGAGACTTTGAATTACTGAGGTCAAACTGCATTCTACTTCGACTGTTATGAGCCTTGTTAAAGGTGTTCCTGCAAAGAAAAACTAAAGAAAAAAAATGAAGCCAGTTTTATGCAGTGAAAACTGTCGGACAGCGAAGCTGTAATGGTGATGATATTTTGTTACAAAAAAGTCCTCGTCGTCGTCATCATTTCGTTTTATTTACTGGAAATAAAGCACCATCTACATGGTAATTTCGTTTTACTTATTACTTTATTCACTCGCACCTCTTGCCACGCGACTTGCATGACTCCTACTGCTACTACTACTACTACAGTCGAACTCACTTATAACGAACCCAGATATAACGACCTATCGGTTATAACGACCATATTTCGGAGCACTTACGACTTTCCTATGCTACCCATTGAAATGGCGTCCACATATAGCGAACATTTTTCAAAGCCGCCTACTTTTACAACGAACACTTAAGCCACGGTTGTGGTATAAATATGGTGCATACGAAGCGGAAAAAATGTTAAAACAGGCCTTCTAAGGCACGCGAGAGGGCCGCGCTCGCGCGTGCCCCGCACCAGTTCACTTGCGACGAAGATACCCTATATATCGGCGAACAGCGCACGCTGATTTCAGACGCTGCGACTGCGAGCGAGGTCGCTCACTTTCCAGGCGTTTCTTCAGTGGCAGAATGGCAGTGAGGAATTAAGAAAAGAAAGGAATAAGAGGCAGCATGAAGCCTTGTGGTCAGCTTTTCGCACGGTGACCTTTTCTGGTGCGCCGTTCTCTGCAGCTACGACCGCTTACGAGGAACCTATGCCTTGGAACGCAAGAAGTCATAAAATGCAATAAGTGATGACCGCGATAAGTTTTCGGCGCTTAAAAGTTCACTATGTCGACGCCACAATGTGCCGCAAAACGTCTTTCGTCTTTTCGGTAACGGCAGAGACCGGTCGATCAATGATTACGACTTCCGCGCGATTGCGGCGATGCCTCCATGGATAAGCATCAGAAGAGAGCAAAGGCGGCGTGGCGGCCGGAGATGAACGTGTCATTATGACTTATCGCCGACAACCTTTTTACAGTCATCTGCAGCTACCTGCGCGGCTGCACGTGTGGCGTAAACTGTTCGGATTGACGGCAGGTAGTAGAAGTGCGATGCTGCCGTTCGCAAGTTCGCCGCCGCCTTGCTGTGTGAGATAAAGTGCGCATCGTTTCGTGGAAACGAAAGTAGCTTGCTGGTGTTGAGCGGCAAGGGCACCGAGAAACGTCAATGCACTTACAGCGAGCGTATACTGCGTGTTTTATTAGGCGACAACCAAAGCGCGCTGCGCCTCGTCGTGTAGGACCGTCAGAACATCGCGCAGATGTAGAGTGCGCGTTCCTCGCAAGAAGCTAGTCTTCGCCATGTTGAACGAACAGGCTGCTCGCCGCACCCGTGCATGGTCCGAAGTGAAGCGAGCACGAAGAATGCACAAATGCCCGTAATACAGCAAGCCGCCCGGCAGTGATGGCGTGAGCCGTGTAGGCGACGCACTGCACGCAACTAGTCAGGGATGATCGGCTCCACGTGGCGGTACCGCGGTTCAGTAAAACGGTGTCAGTTCACTGCAAAGACGGTTTAATTCACTCGTGCACACAGCGGGCGACACTTCACACAAAGTGAAAAGGCTTAACGTAACACCGAAGGGGTTGTTAGCACTTTTCAATAAATATGCACAGAAAAAAAAAAGCAGTTTGGTCGCTAAATGCATGTTTTTGAGGGTGAGTCCACTTACAGCGAACTACTGATATAACGACCATTTTTCGTGGCACTTTCGAGTTCGTTATAAACGGGTTCAACTGTACTACTACTACTACAACGAGGGCACAGGGCAGACTAAAACATCTCCGCTGTAAAAGATAAAAGCGGTAGCCCCTGCTTACCTGCTGAGCAAAGCCTCCCTGCTCGGACTTCTCGGCAAACCGGGGGAAGGCTGTGTGCAGCACCTGGAGCAGCACGATGGGAGGCACCACGGCCGACTTCTCCATGAGACCGTGGAGGTCGCGCATGGCAGCCGTCACGGACTGCGGGTTCGAGCCAGATGATCGCATAAGGAACAGCTCCCCCTGGAACCTGAAAGCACAATTCACTGATATACAGTGACACCACAGAGAAACACAAAAGCATTTCATGCTAAAGATGTGTCCTATTCAAAAACTACACCTTCAGAGATTTTGCGGTAAGGGGCAGAGAATTTGAAAGTATATTCTTGTACAGTTGAACCCCTTTATAAAGACGCTGATATAAGAGATGCCAGTGTGCATACAATGAAATAGGGGTTGATCAGAAAATGAGACCATTGTACCCTGCTTATAAGAGACACCTTATAGTACTATAAGGGACAAGAACTGCTCCCAGGGGTTCAACTGCATTTGCACCTGCATGGCTCACTGAAGTATCTTTACAAGTTGATTTGCAGTCTCAACCAAAACAATATGCAGGGAACACGCAAGCAGTTCGCATGTTAACCTCTTCACTACTGGAAAAAAAAAAAGGTAGGCGAGAAAAACAGATGCAGTTTGCAAAATCTTATTACAAATGATCATTGAGAGATGACATTAGACAGCATCACCATTTGTTTTACTGGCGTTAGGTGGTACCTCACATCTACTGCTGCATATCCCCTTCTGGCGCGAATTATGAACTGTCTTTAACATGTTCACTGCAGCACGCTTTCTTTCGGTCTGGTTTTAGGTGCGGAGTGACCCACCAGTGGGCCATCGGGTATATCCCCAAGGTGGGTCGTGACCCACCGGTGGGACATGCGGCTATGTCTGTTTCTTTTGCTCCAGCGGGATGGCACTGCCACCTTTGCAGCGCGTTTGGCGCGTTTATTTGAAAGATGCAAAGCTGTTTTCCGCCATCTTCGCGTGAATCTACGTTTAAATACAAAGTGCTTATCACAAGAAAACACATGAAGTCAGTTTTCGTGATAGAAATATTTATTGGGTAGATTTATCGGCCCCTTGGAAACAATCGCGCCACCTCACGTCCAGTGCAATATGCAATATATATTAGTTGAAATTTCGAACTTCAGATGGCAGCACAAGATTGAGAGCTGTCGCGCGTGGGTCACTGGTGGGTCGCGCAGCACACAGCAGAAAAAGATTTTTATTAGAGCTGTGCGAATAGCAAAATTTTGGGTGCGAAGCGAATTCGAATATTGAAGTGCGAGTGCACATCGAATCGAATATTTTTCGAATAATTCTCGAATATTTCTCGAATATTTTTCGAATACTTCGAAGCGAAATTGCAGAAAAAAAAGTTAAGAGAGGATTCCTAAGCATATTCTTATGAGATAGCAACATGAAAGTGTTTCTTTTCGTTAGGTTGATGAAGCACTGACGGGGTGGTGTTTCATAGTTGTCTTATCAAGAATGAGGCAATGTAGAGGCCGAATTGTATTTATGTACATGGCTTGGTGCAACCAAAGTGTTGCCGACAACACCTTACACGTGATAGGCAAAGATGCCGTTTCCTCAGCCTCTCCTCCTCTTTCTGTGGAACTTCTGTGGAAGCCCAACTGATGTGGCGGACAAGTTTCAAATCTGCCTCCTGGACGTCGATATATAAGAACATCTGAAATTTTGGATGCTAAAAACCTTCGGCTTCCGATTTTTCGCACTTCCTGCCCAAGTTTCAAGTCCAAAACAGCATTAATTGAGCCCCCACCTCTGCCACAACTTTCATCTGCATGTTGGAACCAGCGTTTTGTTGAGTTAATACATTGGCGACCGTAGCAGAGCTTGAAAGGCAGCTTTGCCGCGATACCGAGGTGTGATGAGGTGAAGCAAATTGAAAATCTAGGGACCACTTCCAATCGGACGTTGACTGTCTCTTATCAAAGTTCGACCGTAACGGAGCTTAAAAGGCAGCTTTGCCACAATACCGGGGTGTGATGAGGTGAAGCATACTGAAAATCTAGGGACCACTTTCAATCGGACGTTGCCTTTTGGCAAAGTTCGACCATAATGGAGCTTGAAAGGCAGCTTTGCCGCAGTACGAATGTGTAATGTGGTGAAGCATATTGAAAATCTGAAGGGGTCACTTTCAATCGGGTGTTGACTGTATTTGTTTTTGGGAAGTTCGAATAGTTCGAATAGTAAAATTCCAGTGCGAATCGAATCAAATAGCAAACACTATTAAAAAAATATTCGAAATTTCGAATATTCGCACACCCCTAATTTTTATTGAACGCGTCGTGGGTCACCGGTGGGTCACAGCCTTTAACATCACAGAAGTATTCTTCGGGGTGTGTTTATCTTTATGCAACAAAAATAATAACTCTGTGTTCCAGTGTCATAACGTCATAAGCGGAGAAATGTACGTAACTTCGCAGCCGCATAGCTGGAGCACAGGCCGTGACCGACTGGTGACCCACGACGCAGTGAACATGTTAAATGTGTCAAATGGTTTCAAGGCACTTAATATTCTATTGCAAGAAAGAGAATAGTAGTAGTATATGTTGATTTTTGAATTTTTGAGTAAATAATCTTAATTAGGTCTACTTATTGTGAAGGCAGTCATAGTCTAGTTGTGTATAAAAACAATCAACTCTCAAGTTCATGGACGATTTGCGATTGGTTACGTCCATTCTAAGCAAACAAAAATTAAAATTTGCGCATGGCTTCTGGATCGGGGAACAGTGAATGTGCCAGTGTCTTCAGCAAAGTGATCCTGTGCAGCAATACACGGCACAATGAAGTTAAATGAGTGTTACTTGTCCATTTAGGAGGCATGTAGAAATGTGCACACTGCGTTTCAAGCTGGTTGAAGTAACACATATTACGTGACAAGCCTCTGCAGTTGAGCTCAAGGGGTTACGTAACTACATGATCATCAACCTGACTACGCCCACTACAGGGCAAAGGCCTCTATCGTGTTTCTCTAAATAAACCCGGTCCCGTGCTTTCTGCGGCAACGTTATCCCCGCAAACTTAATATCATCTGCAAAACTAACTTTCTACCTTCCCCATGGTGCGCTTGCAAAAAACAAAAAAACATGGCTGATCCCTCCGTCATAGAAATCGGTATAACGCAAAAGTGAAACGTGTCTTCAGAGAAGTAGTGCTTATTGTGTAGTAATATATGAGAGTTTGTACAGTGTCTATTGGTGTTTGGCAGCTATAGCACCGTTTGACGTGGATGCACCCACGTTGACGCCTAGTGGCAAATCTCCTTTGTGATGACTAACGCCCATGATCACAATTTAACTGTTGCGGTAGCTGAAGTTTCTAACGTTTACCTGGACACAGTATATCGTGAATCCTGTGCAAAGATGACATCAACAAGCACATAATAAACACTACTCGATATGCACTTCTTGAAAGTGTCGTCAATTAAGGAGAGAAACGGCATGGTGAGCGCTCCCGAGTAATAATAGGGTAGCCTACGCCTATGCTCATGCATACACTACCACACTGTGCTTCAGCAACAAGGGAGGCAGAGGTTCATAGCTTGAGCCATGAACGCGCGCAGGCGTTCCACGTCCTGCTGGCCTCTGTCTCGCTCCACTAAGGCATGACGTTCGACCGTCGATATCGTTGCCTTTCTGCAGCACTTACTGCAGCAGTATTATGGTCGGTGCTATTGCACTCGACGCAGTCGCGTCGAAACACCGTTGGTGCATGTGGAAGCTGTACTACTCCAACACCAAGCCGCCACATGCTAACACGCAGCGAAAGGCAGAGAACGTAACTGGGTCTAGGGCACAGTGTAAGAATAATTTAGGTGATGACACTTGGCCACATGGCGCGTCCAGATTGTATTTGCTGCTCTCAGTCCCTCTCCCATGTCGCAATGCCCCCCATGTAACTGCGGCCGGTGCATGTACTACCCTATATACTCGCATAATGATCGCACTTTAAAAAAAAAAAAAAATTGACGCCAACTTCGGGGTGCAATCATTACACGGGGTAAATTTTCCGTGAAAAAATATTCTGAGCACCGAAAACGCAAAGTCGCTAATCAGAATTCTTACGATAGCTATCATGAACATAACCAAAAATAAAAGTAGAGTAAGGCTTACCTTTGTAATAAAATGCACGCATTACGCAGGAGCTACATGCATGGCACACTGCCTTTTTATTTTTTAACTCTCTGACCCCCTAACGTTCATTCCGAGTCCGAAGCGTCACTGGCGTCAGTGTCGTCGCCGCAAGATTCCCCGTCGGAACCGGCAGTGTCCCACAGACGGTCATCTTCCGTTCCCTCGAGCGCGTTGGAAATGCCAGTCTTAATCAATGACCTTGTCTTCGTACGCGGATGGAAGTCGCTGGCACAACGACGTCCGCCGCCTCAGCGACAGTCCATTCCGCTGCATGAAGCGTGTCGTCCAGCCGGAACTGGCGCGGCTTTGTGGCTATTCCCGGCCTCCGGGAAACTGTGCGCGCCTGCGTCCGTACCATGTCTCACGACACGGCACAACCGTCTTTGCACATGTCCCTCACGTATTCGAGAACTGCCTTTTCAATGTTGGGGAACTTGCCCGTTTTGGGTCCGCGGAAAGCCCGCCGCGTGCTGTTAGTAGCCATGAGCTTTTCAAGCTGTTTATTCAAATATCGGATCCGGATTTCGTCGACGCCGAAATGTCTGCCGGCAGCGTGGCTGCCGTGCTCTAGCACGTAATCAAGCACCTTCAGCTTGAATGCGGCAGTAAAGCTCGCATACCGCCCCATGGTGAAACGGCGCTTCAACAGACGATCACAAAGCACACCCAAAAAAACGTGGTGTCAGGTGACACCGTGACGGGCGGCTGGGATGGCGGCGACACGACTTTTTCAGAAATTATGGGAATGCGTCGGCAGCTTGTTGCTGCGGGATGACAACATGTCGACCAACAGGCGGCCGCCGCTGTAACAGTGCGGGATATCAAAACAAACATGGCGGCTGATGGAGCGAAGCGACCGCATTTTTTTCCCTTCTTTTCGTCAGTCATGGAGGTTGTGAGTACGTCACGCGCGTGAAAACAGTTTCTTCCATCTAAATAAGGAATGCTTTCATTTAATTGAGTAAACTTATGGCATTAGCGTAGTGATGCCAGCTTTCAGATCACAGAAACAAAGATGGGCGCGTTCAGCTGCCACAGACATAAAAACACATGGCGGGCATTCAGTGAAAACTGCGGCATTTGCCTTTACTCCAATCCTAAATGGCACGTTTCCGCCAACGGTGGGCAAAAATTAAGAATATGTTTGGTGCGTGCAGTTCACTTGGCGAGTTTTGAAGAGTTATTAACGCAACATTCGACAGATGATAAACGCGATGATCATCGGCTTGACTTGGCACACGACATATCGATGCGGCAAGTTCGGGGTGCGATCATTACGCGGGGAAAAAGAAAAATCGAATTTAGACGACAATGTTTAGGGGTGCGATCATTACGCGAGTAAATACGGTATATCTGAAGATAATCTTGACGTGATCTCTGTCGCGGCAGGCCTAGAGTGTCAACACCTATTTTTTTTACACTGTGGTCTAGGGCGACTCCCCGATGCTAGTGCGGCCAGTGTTTTTCGCTGGCATCGAGACGCTTTAACCATGGCCTCAAGATTGCGCGCTGGTGCGCAATCTCGGACCCATGTTTTAACTATGTTTTCGCCGAATCGTTCTCGGCGCATTACTTCACTTCTCTGCTCACAGACGGCGGCGGCACCGCACCCCACCTACAGCCCCGCCAACAGACAGCATTGTGCGAGAGATGTGTGAGAGATATAAGGTGCGTTTGTGGAGTGGCGTGCATGTGCCTTGGTAGCTTAATTGGTAGAACGCCGGCTGCTTATCGTCGTGGGCCAAGAGGTCATAGGTTCTATCCCTGGCGGGGCAACTTACAGTTTATTCTTTCCCATCCGTTAGCGTCCATTTTATCAACATCATATCCGTGATGGAAATACGTCACTAAAGTCTTGGTAAACCCCCGCATAAAAGTACTTTCGCGTTAAAAAAGAAGGCAGCACTCACTTCTTGAGTGCCTCCTTGAGTTCAGGCACGGTGAGCAGGCATTGGACGGTAGCGTTCATGTAGCATGTGTTGCCCAGGTTGGTCAGGCCGGCCGGCAGATCCAGCTGCATCAATATAACACGAAAGTGCACCTTTAAAGGGGGCTTACAACACTTTTTGAGCATGGTCAGAAAACGCAGCTAATTGGTAGTCTAGGCTCCTGCGAACATGTGAGCCAAACATTATAGCGCAGCATGCAGCCTGGAATTTACAATTAATTTTCGCAGATAGCTAGAAATCGCTCGCTCTTCTCTCAACAAATGATGCCATAATCGAAAATCACTGCAGCTGCCACGGCATACCTGTGCTGCACACTGAAAGTAAGCCGTGCGTTCACGAAAAAAAAGAGAAGAGAATGTGCTTAAGGTCATGATGTGCACTGATCAACAGGACATAGCTTTTTGCCCCCTCGTCATCCCCCCTCCCCTTCTGCGTAGCTTTCAGCACGCTCGCTGGTACAAAAGGAGACAGAAAGCACTTAAAACATGCGACAAAGCCTTGTAACTCCAATTGCACTTGATGGATTCTAAACATTTGTACTGCAGTCGATTCTTGAGGCAATAAACGCCTTTAATGAAGTCATTCAATGACTACTCGGAAGAGTGTTGCAGAGCCCCTTTAGCACTATTAAACGTAGGACCTTGTATGCCTCATCGAAACCTATCTGCAGAAAGAAGCAAACGAGCATCCTAGGAACAAACTTGTGTTCTCCTGAATTATTCACAATGCTCAATAGTGTTCAGGACCGAACATAATCGCTTCAACAAAGGCATCCGACTACTGTACAAAAACTGCGTGAAGCTGTGCTTGTGTGGCATGTGTTCAAGTTCCAGCCTACCATGAGGTCCACTAATATCAGCATTAAAAAGCTCCCGCAAGTCCTACAGAGAAGTTGTGAAAAAGTCAACAGGTGTGCACATTCTGTAAACCTGAAACATCTCTTTGAAAAATTGAAGGTTTCAACATGTTCTGCGGTTTGTACATTTGGAATGATTCTGAAGACAAAATAAGCGCGGTGAAACCAAATTTTCAATGAACAATGCAGGGTTGCTTGGCACTCAAGGGGATGGCTGCCTGGATATGCTCACTCAAGGGAATACATATGAAGCGGTCTGTGCCTGAAGCATCATCGCGGAGGCATCGAGGAGAAGAAGAAGATGCTTGTTTTTAGAACAGGGATAATAAATGGCGGAAGACATCCGTCTCTATCCAGCTCAATGTATGAGTAAATTACCTTAAAGGAACGCTACATTTTGGCGCAGCCGTCAATCGAACATGTGGGTGACATTCTTCGTCGATCGAACGTCACCAAGTGGGATAACCTTCTCCAGCTACCAAGTGGAAGGTGAGCCAGTGAAGAACATTGGCCGAGATGCGACAACCGATACCCTCGTTCAGTCGGTGTTGCAAAGAGCTTCAATTAGCCGCGAAGAACTTCTACAGACGGGATCCGCCAGGCTGGCCCTGCAGCTGGACGAGCTCGAGGACTGGGTCTTGAAGCCTTCGCGCCGACACACACCGTTCAGAAGGAAGCATCGGCGGAGGTGAGCTTTTTTACGAACCTCATCGAGCAACAACAACGACAGATGACGCAGCAGACTGAATTTCTCGCAAACGTAATGAGATTGAATGACCACCGACGAAACATAGTGGAACCAGATGTTTTCGAGGAAAGCTCCGCAGGCCCCAACTACTGGCTTTCGTTTTACGAATATGCATGCGAAAAAAATGGCTGGGTCTCTGACGACCAGAAGATTGAGAATATGCGCTGCTATCTTGGTGGTATAGCTAAAAAGTGGTATGACACGCAACTTCTGCTTGAACCACCAGCATGCTGGGAAAACTGGAAAATGATACTTTTGTCAATTTTCCATCGCAACGCTGTGGAATGTTGGGACGCGGCTCTGCGCTTCACGTACCGGTGTGGTTCGTTGCTAGGATATGTTCTTGAGAAACGGCGCTTGTTGTACGAAGCGGAGCCTAAGCTCGCACCACCGGTAGCGGGAGCTTTAATTATGCAAGGGCTATGCGTCGATGTCCGCAGCCAAGTTCAAATAAGAGACCCGAGGACATTTGAAGATCTCCTACAGTGCCTGGAATTCGTGTCGCCAACAGCTGAATTGCCGCAAGAACTACCGCCCTGTAAAACAGAACAGGTTTCTAATTCAGCTGAATTGAACACAGCACATGAACTGAACGCCCATGAGCAGTTAGTTCATGTGTCTAGCTCGTCACCTTGTCTAAAGGAAAGCTCATACCACCATAGCAAGGGTCATAGTGGCACACTGTCAGTACCTCAACTGTCGCCGCCGAGAGAACCAGAGGCCTATGAAGAGCCCCAAACGACAGGCTTGTACGATACAGTCTACGTCGTGTCCACTTGCTTGCTCCACGTTCCTGTTAAAGTCAATGACGTGGAAATGAAAGCCCTCGTCGACAGTGGAGCATCTGTGTTGATAATAAACAAGAGGCTCGTGGACGTCAGCAGCCTGCATGCTGGAGGGACTCTGCGCGTTCAGGGATATGATGGGGCTGTGAGTTCTCGTAATGAGTGGGCATCTGTAGTTCTCGAATTTCAAGGCCACAGAATTACAACCGATGCGTTGGTGCTGGCAGATGTCACTTACGAGTTCCTACTATCTCGCCCTGACATAAAGAAGTTAAAGATGAACATTTATTGGGACGACAAGGTTCTAATTGAAGACCACCTAGGAACAAAGGATGAGATAGAGACGCCTCGACGCTTAAGACAAATTTACTGCGAGGAAGACATACAAACAAAGTACCCAGAGCTCTCCTGCATAGGAAACTACCCTCCAGCAATACGATTTCATGAGGTTCCTTTCGACCTCGCGGACAAAGCAATTGTTCGACGAAGTCCTTATAATATGTCCCGAGAAAAAAAGGTATGGTTGAAATCAGAGTTACAAGCGATGCTTGATGCTGGCATTATAAGACCTTCGGTGTCGCCATTTGCATCGCCAATAACTATTGCTCCGAAAGAAGACGGTAGTTTTCGTCTGTGCACAGATTACAGGGCTCTCAACCAGCAAACTGAGTTGATACCATACTCGATGCCTAGGATTGATGATATCATTGACGAGACCGGTGGTTGCCGTTGCTTTTCACGATTAGACCTTTGCAAAGGCTTCTGGCAGATTCCATTGAAGGAAGACACAAAGAAGTACACCGCGTTTATTACACCATTTGACTTATATGAATACAACCGGCTGCCGTTCGGGCGGAAGAATTCCCCAGCCTGGTTTCAAAAGATCATGAACGAAATCCTGAAGCTGTATTTGGGCATGTTCTGCAATGTTTACATCGACGACATAATTGTTTATTCGAAGACCAAAGAAGAACATCGGGAACATCTGTCCTTAATTTTGCAAGCTCTGAGTGTTGCAAGTCTTAAAGTGAACTTTAAGAAAAGTGCCTTCTTCCAAGAAAAGGTAGTGTTCCTCGGAAGAGTCTTCGACGGTTCTACGAAAAGCACAAAGCAGGAATCTGTTGAGAGAATCTCAAAATTGGTAAAGCCCTATGACATACATTCATTGCGTGTTTTTCTGGGTCTGGCCGGACACTTTCGGTCCTTCATTAAAAACTATGCTATTAAAAACGAGATGTCTCACACGCTTGACCCAGAAAGGTATACCGTTCCAATGGGATGGCGACTGTGAAAGGGCTTACTCTGACCTTGTGAAGATAATATCGTCGGACCCTATCCTACGGATACCAGACTTCTCCTTACCATTTGTGCTGAATACAGACGCATCACATTATGCGACTGGAGCAGTCCTCTACCAGAAGCTACCAAACTTGAAGAACCAAAAACATTATGTAGTAGGATATTACAGCTATACAGTAAAAGCTCGTTAATTCGACTCTCGTTAATTCGGAAAATCGGTTAATTCGGACACGTCATCTGGTCCCTGTAAATATACGCATCACTCTATGAGACTGGGCGCTCGTTATTTCGGACAGATTTGACCGCAAATCGGATAATTCGGCGACTTTCGGGCCGCTGGCGAGGCTCGAAAACGAAAAAAGAAAATTCGGAACAAAAGTGAAGCTCAAACGCAGCATCGCCATGGACATCAATTATCGACTTGGCTTGGATTGAGACTGGTTGAACACCTTTTTTTCGCGTGTGCATTTTGTTGCTTTGTTCCCGTTGGTGTGCTGCATGGTGTGCTGCATCATTGATCGCCGACTTATCGAGGAACGTTTCAGTACGGCTCCTTTAGCTTGATCGTTGCTGGTGCTTTTGTGCTGACTTCTCGTGCGACCGCACTCTCCGCCGATGGCAACGCCGGCGAAGGGGCCCAAGTACGAGGCCAAGGACTTCACCACGAAAGTAGAAATTTTGCGTGCTCTGAATAACGGGATCTCCCGACGAGAAGTGATAAAGAGTGATGAAAGGGGATCCTTCAATCGGCGGCAAGAAGCAAGGAACGAGTAACCGTACTTTTAATCCCCCAACGTGACGGGAACAGAGCGCTTGCCGCTTCTCGTTATCGGAAAGGTTCAAAAGCCACGCTGCTTTAAGAACATCAACAATCTTCCCGTGGATTACCGTGCCAACCGAAAAGCGTGGATGACGGGTGAAACTTTTGCGGTACTGCAGATATCATGCGAGCTGCTGAGCACCTTGAAGGGCTCAGAAAAATTGTGTCCGCGCGAATTTCTGCTCGAAAACAGACAAGCATCCGCGATTACTTTGTTAAGTAAAGGTATGTTGAAAAAACTCGTGCATTTATTGTGTTTATTTCGGCCATTCGATAATTCGGACATTCGGTTAATTCGGACATTTTTTCCGGTCCCTAGAAATCCGAATTAACGAGCTTTTGCTGTACAATGAAGCCGGCTGAAGTGAACTACTCGACCACAGAAAAGGAAGCGCTGGCCGTACTGAAAGCTGTACAGTATTTTCGAACGTACCTAGAGGGTGCAAAATTTACCCTCTTTACAGACCACCAAGCATTGACTCACCTACTCGGTATGACACAACCAAAAGGCCGCATCGCTAGGTGGGTAAATTATCTGCAACAGTTTGATTTCGTCATGTCACATCATCCAGGTCCTCTACTCACTGATGCGGATGCGCTGTCCAGGCTTCTCATACTAACCGCACTTGACAATCCTCTACAAATTAATCACACAAAGCTCTGGGAAGGTACCGAAGAAATGAAATTCATTAATGGAAAATATCATGTGCCACCAACAATGATTACCAAGATTTTGCATCTTAACCACGACACCCCCGAATCAGGCGGACATGACGGTTTTTGGCGCACGTACGGCAAACTACTGAAAAGATTTAAGTGGCCAGGTATGAAAAATGACATCAGGACCTATATCCGTACATGTCACGAGTGCCAAACGAACAAAGTCAAATACAAGCAGCCCACGGACGTTATGATAACAACAGATTACTCCAGTGTCCCATTCGACGTTGTTCACTTGGACTTCGCGGAGCTCAAAAAGAAAGGGGAAGGGGTCAGGAAGACGCAAGCTTTCCTGCTCGCTATCGATGAGTGCACGAGAATGGTTACGGCCAGGGCAGGAAAGGAAGACGCCAACAGCATCATGGCTCTACTGAAGGCAGAATGTTTTCGGAATACGAAGACATTAGTTTGCGACAATGGTCCGGCTTTCCGTAGCACAAAGCTTTCAAAATGGGCGAACGACCACGGAGTGACAATCAAGTTTTGCGCACCGTACCACCCAGCTGCTAATGGCCTCGCTGAGCGTGCAATACGAGACGTCAAGCAGTATATGAAGATGTATCCGAATTTTCCTGGTGGTTGGAAATGCTGCCTCGAAGCCGCTGTGAGACATCACAAACCGTTCTTGCACTAGTGGTCTTGGATGCAGTCCTCTTTTTGCTGCTTCAGGGACTGTACCGGTGCTTCCAGCTGACCGCGAACTGGGCCTTCTTGAAAACCTGGTGCTTTTTGAGAAAAAGAAAACGGAGAAACAGCAAGAGGCGTACAAAAAGAAAATGAAGAAAAACTTCGACAGCAGACGGAGTAGTGACATACCAGACATACAACCTGGAGACTTCGTCCTGGTGCGGAAAGGAATAAGGAGTTCCAATGAGAAGTTCTGTGGGCCCTTTCAAGTCATCAAGACGGCTTCGCAACGGGGTATCTTGAAGACCATCTGGTACCTGGGAGTCTCTGGGCACACAGAATGCGCCTCCATCAGCAATATTCTTAAATATTACACCAGGAGGTGTGAACAATGAAGTCCGGGAGAGTGAAGCGGTCTGTGCCTGAAGCATCATCGCGGAGGCATCGAGGAGAAGAAGAAGATGCTTGTTTTTAGAACAGGGATAATAAATGGCGGAAGACATCCGTCTCTATCCAGCTCAATGTATGAGTAAATTACCTTAAAGGAACGCTACAACATAGTACATACTTGCCAACCTAAGGATCTAGAAAATCGGGAGCCTTGTGGAGGGGGGGGGGGGGGGGGGCAGGTGACAACAATACACATAAACACACGCAGTAACACTTTTGGATGCCAGTGATCATGCAGGCATTCGTAATAATAGCGCACATGTGCAATGATGTGCAACGACCCTTGGAATCCCCAAACTTGAGTAGCCCGTTGCCACACTTAGCACGCTTCACTGCACAACATTCCATGACAGCGAAGCTAACTGCATACGCCGCAGTGCAGTGCTATGGCAAGTTTATCGTTGAGATAAAGATAACATGGCCAACCGTAAGTAACCAAGGCCACACGCAAACGCTGTGGCCTTCCCTCCCTTTGAGTCAGGGGGTAGAGAAGAGGGTTGCTCGGCAAGCTGTAGGGGTTCCTCAAGGCCAGAAATCTTTATAAGAACTGTTCTTTGTTATTTTTATTTCAAGTGGGTTTAGGGCTGCTTATTGGAAGATTTATGGATGCGCCCATACAATCGGGAGTGCTGGTCAGAAATCGGGAGTCGCCCGGACAAATCAGGAGAGTTGGCAAGTACAATAAGATGCTATGTCAACCAACCATCTCGAGCTAACCCTCGCGATATCCTCAACATTGGCATGTGGCTGTGCACGGCTTACCGCAGTGGCAAGCTCGTTCTCAGACATGTCCTCCATGAAGACTGGTTTCTCGGCAGGCTCAGACGGCAGTGCTTCCTTGGTACCCATGAGAAGCACCACTGCACCCTGTGAACAATCAAAAGAATCCATTAAAGGGGCCCTCCAACACTTTTGAAGCACCTATTTTTTATTTGTGTTTTAGGTAGACTGATGGCTGGCGATAATTTTAGCACAGGTCTAAGCACCGATATCAAATGATTTACTATTTTAATCGCACAATAAAGTCACTACATCGCTGCCGACCGCATCAGCGCGTAGTGGCGCTCACCAGAACTATTGCAGGTGGAAATGACGACGCAGCGCACCAGCTTATGATTGGATAAATGTAACGCTAGAAGCAATCATGGTGTGGCATCAAAGCTGAGATTACTATTGGGTTTCCCCCCCATTTTTCTTTTCTGTGCTTTTTCAATTAACTTCAAATAGACGCCGTTGCAGCAAAAAAGATCGCTACAACTACAAAGCATGACAGAGGCGCTGGCTGCCATTTCACCTGTTTTTTTTTTTTTTTTGCCTGCGTGGGTCGGATGTCCATACAAAACGCTTCTCTGTCTTCCCTCTTTTTGCTTCTGTACGTTTGCGAGCTGCCTCTTTCCACATGTGTGGTAGGCTCTTGATTGTTGTTGAAGCGGTGCAAGTAATCCTCCTCGTTGAATGACCTTGCAGTTTGTCGGGTGGCTCACCGAAAAACCCATTAGGGGTGACTCTGTTTCCCCGCCCTTGGCCCTCCACCCATTCCCTTCTCAGAATGAGAGGAGGGAATGACATGGAATATCGGTGTAAGGAACAGCCGACAAAGCCTCACCAGCCTCGCTTCAAAGCAGTAGCACTCGCTCAAGTTCTGACAAGCCAGGCATCAAGCACCACATCAGTTACCATGGCAATGACGTCAACGATATGTTGGAAAGCACAAGCAACAATAGTGTGCAAGCTTCCCCTATGTAGGAACTTTCAGCTCATTTCATTGGAGCTCTCCAAAACTTCACAGGGCAAGTGAAATGTGGTCATATTACCCCGCGAAAATCCGAGTTGAGGGTAGGCATTTTTTTTCTTCTAATTTGAATTTTCTACATCGAATAACTTCAGACTGCGTGACGCTGTTGCTGCCGTTCTTGCTGCACTAACCTGTTTGCACTTCAGTCTATGCAACCCATGAGTAAAAAATGGGGCATTGAAGAGTGTTGGAGAACCCCTTTAAAAGGGTACTGACACCAATTTTCGAAGCCAAGTTTACTCTACCATACGAATCTCCTGAACACAGAGACAGCTCTGAGCAAGTGTGAAGCTCAGTTAATGCTGATATTTTATTTCGATACTGAATTTGATTTCCACATGGTGCATCTACAGACTACTGATATCAACACTATCATGCCGGAAGGCTACAGTATCAATTCTAGCGACTTCACGCACCAGTACAGCTAGGTGTGATGACACCGCATACCAAACACGTTCAAAATGGCCGCCCATGTGTCGCCAACAGAGCCATGGAGTGGAGCAGACGAGAAGCTCATACCGCATTGCAACGTCAGGGTACAGTAGGAGCCGACACTAGTTTTTAAGAACATGTAATTAATTTTTCAGGGCACACTCATGCTTACCAGTACATTTTCTAGGTTCTTGAAGACTTGGTCTTTCATTTGATGCAAAGGAACGACTACTGAAAGCTTTCCTGTCAGCACCCCTTTAAAAGAGTGGCAGATTACGCTAGTATTTGGAATTTCATGATTGCTGGCAAGAGCCACAGCGCTAAGCTAAACACGACTGAGCTGGTGAAGTTGGTGGGAGAAGTGCTGCAAAACAGGCGGCCGCATACAAACTGTACAACAGACCCCGAAACGAAGAGAAGACGAACAGGGTAACAGCGACTCACATCTTTGAGCTGTATGTTTCCCCAGTCATGGTCCTGTAAAGATAAGACACGGTTACAGAACTGCAGAGATAGCACAGAAGCAGCATTTATGCACAAATTGGAAGTATTAGAATGCGCAAATAAGTAGACACGATCATGAGAGCGGGTAGGGGAATAAGCTTTTGTGAGAATGAGGAAACGTGTCTTCTCAAAGTCGTTGACTGCTCGATAAAGAAGGTTTACAAGAATTCCACTATCATTTCCAGCGGCGCACTTTGTGACCTACAAATGTCACTCTGAAAAGCAGCCCGCAGTACGGTTGGTGCAAGGCACTGTTTATTTGCAACCAGAGGGCCTCCTTAATCAGTCTGGTTGAACTTGAGTCTGATAGCAATGGGAATTTTTAACTTTCTCTTTCCCTCTCGTCTATGCTGGCTGCAACAGAGGTGTTGAGGCTAGACCAGTGACAATATTGTCACGTGGTCGTGACGTCGACGAAGACAGCAGTCGGCGTTTGCAGGATGAAACTGTTTATTTGGCCGAACTTGTGGCTGGAAGATGAGAACTAGCACTACAGCAATACACGCTGTACAATAATAGCGGCAAACAGGGCGTCGTCCGTCGATCAACTGACAAGCGGTCAAGCGCGTTGGCTTTTATACAGGCGCTATGGAATTTTCCAGCAATATCGCTGGTGGCAGCGTTATCTCTCGACAAAGCTGGAACATTCGCGTGCGGCGCGCAGTCTTAACAAAACGATCTACCAAAATCGTGAAGCTTCTCGAACACTGCTTCGGGGCCAGCGTCGAGCGTTGATAACCGTCCTTGCTGGTCAAACTCGAACACATCAAAATAAAGAAGAAGAAGGCGTGGCATTGCCCCCCTCTGAAAAAAGCATCGTCCCGATGCTTGCAACAGAACATGGGAAGGAAAAAACAAGTGCATACACAAATAAATTACAATAACAAAGGAAGAAGTAGAGTCCCCAGGTTCGCTAACGCGCAAAAAACGGCTTAAGGTGCACGACATGGACGACTTCAGGTCATGCGCGGCGTCGCTGGGAGTTCGTAATGCCGTCCGGGACGACCTCGCGTCGGGCTGCAGCAGCATAGCTCATTGCTTGCAGCTGCGGCGGTGCCGGTTGAGGAACACCCAGTGATTGTTGGATTTCCTCGCGTACAACGTCCGCAATCGATGTCACTTCGGGCTGTGCGAAAGGTGCGAGCTTTCGCAGCTCCTCTCGCACGATGGCTCGGATCGTTTCGCGCAAGTCGTCGGAGCCGAGGGCATGAACTGCTGCGCTGTCTTGGAATGCGCGGCGATTGTACTGCCGAGTGCGCATCTCGAGCGTCTTCTCGATTGTTGTTGCCTCCGCGAGGAATTCTTGGATGGTCTTGGGTGGGTTTCTGATTAGTCCCGCAAACAGCTCCTGCTTGATTCCTCGCATGAGGAAGCGAACTTTCTTCTCCTCGGGCATCTCAGGGTCTGCGTGGCGGAACAGTCTCGTCATTTCTTCTGTGAAGAGTGCCACGTTTTCGTTTGGCAGCTGCACGCGGGTTTCGAGCAGAGCCTCGGCCCTCTCCTTGCGGACAACGCTGGTGAATGTTGCCAGGAACCTGCTGCGAAAAACGTCCCATGTTGTCAGGGTTCGCTCTTGGTTCTCGAACCACGTTCTAGCTGCGTCCTCCAAGGCGAAGTAGACATGCTGTAGCTTGTCTTCACTGCTCCAGGAATTGAAAAGGGTGACTCGGTCGTAGGTTTCGAGCCAGCTTTCCGGGTCTTCGAACGATGATCCGCGGAAGGTTGGCGGCTCCTTGGGCTGGCGAAAAAGGATTGGCGCGGGCTGCACGTGGTCGGTCATCGTCGCTGTGGTTGATGTTGAGATCTGCGGCTGCCTGGGTTTTTCGGGAAGGAGCCCGTGCTCTGGCTGCAGTCCCTTCTGCCTGCAGCTTGTTCGACGATCCGGGATTTCCTTGCCGTCGTCCTCGTCGCGGCTTGGGCTTGGGTCAGCGCTCCGCGGTGGCGTCCGGATCATGAAGCAGCACCTCCACCAGATGTCACGTGGTCGTGACGTCGACGAAGACAGCAGTCGGCGTTTGCAGGATGAAACTGTTTATTTGGCCGAACTTGTGGCCGGAAAATGAGAACTAGCACTACAGCAATACACGCTGTACAATAATAGCGGCGAACAGGGCGTCGTCCGTCGATCAACTGACAAGCGGTCAAGCGCGTCGGCTTTTATACAGGCGCTATGGAACTTTCCAGCAATATCGCTGGTGGCGGCGTTATCTCTCGACAAAGCTGGAACATTCGCGTGCGGCGCGCAGTCTTAACAAAACGATCTACCAAAATCGTGAAGCTTCTCGAACACTGCTTCGGGGCCAGCGTCGAGCGTTGATAACCGTCCTTGCTGGTCAAACTCGAACACATCAAAATAAAAGAAGAAGAAGGCGTGGCAATATGAACAGCAGCCCTTTCCTTCTTTTCTCCTCAGCGCAAATAAACAGCCAATGAAAGGGATAATTGACCACCACCTGTCTGTAGCACACAGCCAGAAGGAAATCCAGATGAATTTCTCAGGAAGGAAAGCTACTGGTTGAAGAAAGGCTTACCAGCATGCTTCTTCTTGAAGCATTCTGGTTAGCTCAACTGGTAGAGTGACCGCTCCGGAAAGGTGCTGGTCTTGGGTTTGATCCACCGACCAGGACAAATTCTTCTTCAACTTGAAGCTTTCCTTTCTAAGAAATCCGTATGGATTTTCTTGCGATTTCCTGCTACAAACAGGTGGTTGTCACTATCCCTTTCATAACCCTTCTGCCAGCTAGCTGGATTCCACAGAACTTATATGCAATAAACAACCAATGCCACAGCAAAAGTCACTACACTTCAGATGACTGATGGGCTAGCTTTCTACTGCACCTTGAGCACGGAGCCCTTGATGAGCACCTTCTGCCGGTCAGGCTCCACACCCGTCAGAGCAAACAGCTGCGCCTTGAACAGCATGGGCTCCTCTCGGGTGTCCACTTCCACGTTTTGGTACGTCTCCTTGCCCCACTTCACCTTGACTGCGATTGACAGACCGGTCATTGCATTCGTGTAAATTTATACCTACTCCAACGTTGCCCGCTTCCTCCTAATTGTCATTACTCATTGTCTTACATGTCAGTGTCATTACTCGTGGAGCAAAGACCTGGTGAACCTAGCTCCCAGTAGCAACTTTCGATGTCATTACTGAATCATAGGTCAGAAAAAAGAAGTGGAGCTCACTCGGACTCAGACTAACTGAAATTTTTCTCAACCACTCTCGCGGACTCAAACTCGCCAAAGTTTTACCCACATTGAGCTCACTTACACTCGGACACACGGCTCGCTCTTAGTCTGAGTGATTCGACTCATGAGTGAGTTTGCCGACCTATGCATTGAATTAATTTTCTTACAGCTCTTCGGTGAATAAGGTTGTTTTTAATGAGTATTACTAGCATTACTACAAGACACAATTGCTGAGTTCACCCTGTTCCACACGTCTACGACGCAGGCAGTTAGTGATTAGTGTAAGAAGAGTTCAGAAACAGTTGAGCTCTCACAAACCTTCTTCTTCTTTAAGGCGGACCTGTTTGTTAACACTGTGCATATCGGTGGCCAACGAGTGTTGATGCCGCTGTTCCACTTTTCAAGAATTTCTGTTTAGACAAGTCTCACTTATCTAGAAAGTAGCACTGTCTTTTTCTTTTGATCTTTACAGTTAAATCCGGTTGCTTTTCTGTTTGGCCGGAATTGAACGATGACAAGCACAACTATGAATGAGGTCTTCACCAATATCGTGCTGTGACATACTGAAGACGTGTACAAGATATCAAGAAATTTGTGACATTGTGCATACGTATCTAGTGTTAACCCAAGGAGCATGACATCTGTAAGATGGAACCAATGAGCAGTCACTGGGAAGTGCAAATAAACTTCCAGCATTGAGCTAAAAGAGGATCTCTTCGACTAAGTCCAGAGTGACACAGCATTTCTTTGTCTGTGAGGGCTTGTGAAAAAGCAATCAAAATGCAGTTTGGGGTGAATGCACCTATTTTGTGAACCACTAGTGCGAAGTGCCCCAGACACTTCATTTGTGGTGCTTGCTATATTCATGTACGGCTTAATGGGGTGGGCCTTAGCACACCCCGATTACACACCATATGAAGCCAGCAGGTAATGAAGGCTTCTTGGATTCATACGGCTCTGTTTAACAAAAACTGGCCACTCAATCGACTCCCCTTCCTTTGTTCAATAGAGCCGCACACGTCATGCAATATGTAGATGTTCGGCAATTTCTGACACTCGAACACTGTGTACAATGAAGAATACAGGCAGGAAAACGCTCGTTTACACGAACACACACAAAAAGAAGCCACTGAACAAGCGTTTCTTCAAGCTTGCGCTACCGACAAGAAAAGCTAAATTCTTCATCTTGAAATTATTTGAAGCAGTTCACTACGGCGGCTCCCATTGCTCTTCGCGGTGTAACTGAAACCATTATACGCCGATAATGACAACTCATGGGCGATTGGCCACAGTTCCGAATATGGAGGAATGTCTTCAAATCGAAGCAAACACTGAGCGTTTTCGCGACGTCCAACGATGAAATGCGTGTTGAACATTTCGCCAACTTCGCACATTTGGCGCCCTAACGATCTCAACAGCAGTGACGCACGAAACAACGCGCCGCGGTAAATGTTGTAATCGATACGAGCTGCCGCATCATGCTTTCGTCAGCACTGCTACTGTTACCATTCCGACGCAGTGGTCGCAGTCGTTGTGCCCAAAGTTTCGAAAACAACTGACGCACAACTTTAGTTCGCGAGATCGTTCAAACAGCGTCAGACATACCGCGGGTACGAACTTCTAGATAAGATAGGTTTAGCGTCCGCTAACCTTAAACATCTAACACGAGGTCAAGTTAGTAATAAAAGCCAAACGGTTTTTTTTTTTTCGCGGATAGCAAGATAACGGAGCTAAACGGTGCCGGCTTTTGAGAAACTCATGCCGGCATGACAGCTAGGCGAGAAAAAAAAAGCGGCGACTCCAAACCTTTGTACATGGTCGCTACAGATGACGATCCGTTCCGGCGATGCCCTTCAGGTAAAGAACGCTGCTGTGCGAAGGGATCGAAGGTGTAGTCAGTCCCTCTGCAGATGCGAGAAGAAAAGAACTAACAAGTCATGTAGGTTGCAACAGTATCTCGTCAGCACGCCGGTGGTTTTGCACAGCGCCCGCCGGTGATTTCGCCGCAGGGCTCGTAGTACTAGGTAGGCGAATACGACAGACGATGTAAAAGTACGCGCAGGAACGGCAGTGTATCGGAGTCGCGTAAAGAGCAAGCCCCGAAACACGGCCACAAAGCACACACGTTTCGCGAGAAAATCACACAGTCACCCCCCGTCTCTATTCAGGCACCGCGCAATCAAAAAGTGAGCTGACGCCGTTTCAGCCGCGCCGTAGTCGCGCTGACAATAACCGTAATCAACTTCTAACGAGAAGTAACAAGCAGCTGTAGCAAAAAATAACTAATTAATCATTTTCATTGCTATACTTTGCGGCAAAATATATATTGCCAGAATAAGCGCAGGCGTTTTTGTAATTTGCAACAACGTAACCACACGCTTCAAGCCAACATAAACCGAAGCCTCAATTTTTTAAAGTTATTTAAGCCTCGTGTTTTAGTTATTGTTTTATTTTATAAAATAACACAAATAAAAAATATTGAAGCTTTAAAGGAGTCCTGACACAAAACTTTTCGCCCCGCGTTTTTTTGCTGCAATGTGTTGCTGGGGGCCTGTTAGTCAAAACACGGCACATGGTTTTCTGCAGCGCGTGACAGATAATTAATTACAAGCTCCTCATTACCGACACAGCCTCAGTTTCGGTTTGACAGAGCTCCAAAAACGACAAGCCGCCGGGTGCAACTATCACCACCTAGCGAGTGAAACGCTTGGTCACGTGAGCACAAAGAACGGTGACGCATTTCGGCGCGGTCTGTCGTCGTCGGGCTCATTGTCGTCTGATGGCGACGATTTTCTTGCGGCGGGGATGGAAGGAATTTTCGACGTGGCGAATCACTTCAGGTTTGACCCGCTTGCGAGGAGCGATTCGTCGGGAAGCGCGTCAAAACAGAAATGGCGGCTACGACGTCATCATAACTTGTACCGGTTGAAACGTTTACGTAGGGGAAGTAGGGGGGTCACCTCGGGTCACCTCTGAGGGTGTCAATGCACTAGGTGCGGCCTATAATGCTGGATCGCGCTCGCGAACTTCAAAATTCATATAAATACCTTCCAAGCTTTATTCGCTGTCGATATTTTGCAAATGGTACACACACGTACACGAGAATCGATCCAGCAGGCTTTCTCGGCCGCGAAATTTTGTGTCAGTACCCCTTTAAGTACTATTTTCTGATTTTACTTTGTAGATTTTTTTACGTGACTAATCTCATGTAAGATGACGCCACAACTAGGGGCTGCAATCTACTGGTGTGCGACACGCGCTAAATTTAAATAGGAAAATCGAAAGGTTTCGTGTTTGGAAACCACATAGCTCCTCAGCAACACCTAAGTGAACAAGTAAACGCAGCAGGTCCATAAAACCGAATTTTGGTGTATTTCAGACACTGAGATAGAAAACCACGAGGTAAATGGCGTGCGTAGCATTCCCCGCACTCTTTGTTGCAAAGCGTCGTTGCAGCTTTTTAGTTTAGACTGAAATATGCACGTTCCACTCAGATGCGTGAAAATTCGCGATTCTTCGCACAGGTAGAAAGAGTACTTAGAACAATAGAGGTACAAGGTGTAGGTAGTCACAATCATAGGCAGTACAGGGCAGGGGCGTAGCCAGGGGTGGGGGTTGGGGGGTTCAACCCCCCCCCGCAATCTTTCAGTTTTGCTTGCGTATATATACACGCGCACATACAAACGCACGCACGAACATACATAAAGTATGGTTGACCCCCCCCCCCCCCGAAAAAATGTCTGGCTACGCTCCTGTACAGGGGCATGAACGTGATATTATTTACGCTGTAATCCATACTGCCGTACGATTTGCAGCAGATTCACATTGCTCCTGAAGATAAACAGATCCAAGCGCAGCTTTTCACTGTGCTAGTTCTACAACAAAATGAAAACCCCAAATAAAGTGAGTGCATGGGTTCGTGTATATATCCTTCATTGAATTTAGTACGGGTACATATTCCTGGACATTCAGTCACAGACTCATATTGATCGTCGAATTAGACTATTACTCAGCTCTCACTGGTTCAGAGGGCTGCTACGACCTACCTGAATGGCTGAATGTTACACTGTAACTCCAAATGGCAAAACATGGCGGAATTAGTCGAATTCGACGTAGTACCCCAGTCTTCTCGTGATTTTCTTAGCTTAAACACAAGTTTTCCTTTTCATGGCATCATTGCTCCAAATTACAGATTTTTGCAGAGTTGATGTGACATTCCAGCACAACACACATGTGATCATGCCGTGCAGTTGGTACCCGCTGATGCAGATCATTCACGCTGATCAGGGGCGTAGCCAGTAGGTTTTTTAAATGCGAATGCATTTCTTAGTCGGGGGTTGTCCTGCGTCCCTGGCCGGCGTGCGCACAGGTGTTATCTCTCCGCGCGCGCTCCTCCTCGCCCCTAGCAAGAGCTGCGCCGTGCCTAGCAACCGGAGCAGGGGTGAGCGGCGGAGGGTAAGGGAGAGGAGGAGTGTACGCGGTGAGGGCGCTCGCATCGCGGAGCTCGCTCGCCGGAGAGAGAGCTCGGGTGCTCCTCTCCGCGCTCGGACCTATATATATCATGCAGGGAGCGCGCGCTTTGGTGTCTTGATAGCGATGGAAGTCGGTGAAGTCGAATCTCTCGCGGCAACGATACCACTAGGACGAAGTGTAACACAATGCAACTCGAGCATTACCGCCTCTACGTGCACTCTCGTCTCTCTTCATTAATTAATCGCACACTCATCGGGTGCACCCAAATGCATTCGCATTTCCTCACGATCCCCTTCGGGGAGGTGCGGCTTTTTTTTTAGGGGGGAGGTGGGGTCAAACATATTTTACTTCATGTATGTCCGTGCGTGTGTTCGTAGAGTGCTTGTATATATACACATGCAAAATTGAAAAGTTCTGGGGGGGTGACCCCCCTCCCCTTCCGGCTACGCCAGTGACGCTGATAGTTCGATCGTATGGCTGCTCAGACGTATCGATAATTTTCGGAGTTGTTTTAATTACGCAGTCCTTGTTTTGTAATGGTGTGAAAAATAGTACAATCGCCATTTGTCCAGCGATTCGTGATGACCTCAACCTCCCCCCCCCCTTTTTTTTTCTTCCTTCTTTCTTTCCTTTATTTTTCTTTTTTTTCTCTCTCTTTCTTGCCTTCCGGTGACGGGCTAGCAGACGCACGCGCGTAAGGGTCTTTCCTTTCTGTCTAGCCTCGCACGCCACCGGAGGGCTCACATTGTTGTGCAAATAAAAATTATTATTATTATTATTACTAATCAGTGCTTTGTATCTAGTCCGTGCTCAATCACGACTCAGATGCCGAATATTTTATGTATCGTAATTATCTCATAAAATCTAGTAGTTCCACTCATAGGCGGCGCAGGGTAGAGTCCAAAAAGCACCACCTCGGAAAAAAAAAAAAAAAAAGAATATGCAGCGATGACGTGCCTCTTACAATGGCCTGCATTTGGTCCCTGATCTTACGGGACTAAAGAAGGGAAATAAAGTTGCTGTAGTGCAACATCAGGCGCTGCCATTATCGTCAAAAACCTGCGTGGCTATAACCCTGCTCTTTAAACAATGATCAATGATAGGATGGCCAATTTTAGCCACCCTAACAATGACGCGGCAGTTCCTACTCAGTAAAAGAGGACTCTGGTAAAAGTATGGGGAATACCGCTCCGCCCCCCCTCCCCCTCCCAGGAGATTAGAAGGACGGCCCTCCCCCTGACCTCCCCGTGGGGGGTGGGGGCGGGGGCGCCCCCCTTATCACCTAAGACGGGGGGGGGGGGCAAAAACAGCCCATACAGTGACTTACTAAGGCCTGCGATGAACCTCCCCCCATTAACGGGGAACCTGCGCGGTAACTTCAGCGGCTGCGTCTTCTTCGGAGTGCTGAAAGCAACTGTCAAAGCTTGCCCTTGGTCAAACTGAGCGGTGGGACGGGACATGAATAAGGAAGGACGGAACCCTTACCAACTTGTCCAACTTTCTACGCTGCTTACTCAAAGTTTGAGTTTTGAAAACAACAGCTAGTCGTCACAAGTACCAGTGACTTCGGCGCATGTAATTTTTGTTTAAAGCTTCGTGCAGTGCTTTCGCAGGAGCCTCAAAACGTTCTCGTAGTTGCTGCAGCAAGGCCAATGTAACCATAAAGCTATTATTTATGAACAAAAAAGCGTGTCCCAAAGCAACAGCAAAGTGAGCAAGCTTTTCTGGCACGCGGAGAACGCGGAGTGCGCAAGATAACGGCCTCCGAGAACAAACTCTGTTAACCTGAAGCCGGGGTGTTCGGAAGCGCCCTCCTTCGTTTCCTCTTCGCACTAGCCGCGCAACTTCTCGCGGAGTGGGCGAGCGCGCGGAGTGGTTTGACAAGCGCGCGCCGGCAACGCGTTGTCCATAAGCGGGCGGCTTGCCGCCGTGCGTACTTGTGCATCTGTGTGTGTGGGTAGCCGAGGGTGCCAGGCGATCCGCCAGTGGAACTTTGTGGCCCGAACCGTCAGGCAACGGATTCTTTCGCCCACCCCATCACTCGATCGTCGCCAGTCGGAATATACATCAACACGTCCGTAAAAGAAAGCATCTCTGGAAGCAACGACTCGCGTCTCAGGTAAGAACGTCCAGCGCTGGGGCATCCGGTGTGATCGCACCCGAAAACTTGCTACCGACCGCACAGCGAGCTGGCGCTTCGCGTCTAGAAACAAAAAAAGAGCAAGACACTCCGTGGTGTAGTGTCAAGGACGGCGTGTGCTAAGTACGCTATTGTCAAGTGGTCTGGCGCGTTGTTCAATTGGAGGGCTGGTATTAGCCGCACCTTACGAGATAGAGGGAGAAAACTTGTCGCATTCAGAGGAGCTTAATGAAGAATAACCTCGCGATGATTATAGTTATTCGGGTGAAGATTACACCAGGCGTCGTTATATATTTTCGTGCGCGCACAGCTCTTCTCAAATATTCTATTCTATGCGGCTGCTGCTGAATACGTTTACTGCAAGGCTTACTTTTTGTTTGGTTCTTTAGAAGAATGTCGGAATCACTGCTAGAAGACACATATAAAAACTTGTGCATGAAATATCGCTGTTAGTTTCACAAGTATTCGGATAGTGCTGGCGTATTTTTTGTCAGTACGTGTACGTTTTATTTCTTGCATACCTTTTTGCTTGACAGTAATAGTTTACAACAACAACGAAACTTTTCTTTTAAATGGCCTAAAAAAAAAAAAAAGAAGGCTCGTAAATAGACGCGGTACAGACTGGCGTTTTCAAGTTTTTATTTGTTTTTTTTTGTTAGACGGTGTAAGCGTCTAGGCGTCCACATACTAAAAAAAGAAACAGAAAAAAAGGCCAGCTAGAATGGCCAGAGCGTAGATAAATAACAACAACCAAAACTAAAGACGAAGTCGTGTGGCGAAGCTTTTGTCCCATTCGGAGGAGTCAGCGACCGTCGCGCGCTCCGAAAAGCTGTCGGACGCGCTGGAAGTACCGCCCAAACTCTCTCAAGTTCTTTACCCTTTGTACTGTTTTCTAAACTCCGTTGCCGCTTTTCTTTTTTGTTTCTTCCCCAACGTAACTTGGCGCATACATAGAACGACTGCCCGTTGGACCCGACCGGCGAGCTGAATCAAAGAAGCGTGAAACGAAATGTCGTCCTGACCAGCGGACTTCCCCCTCTCCCACCATCCTCCTTTCCCAAACACTCCCTCCCTCATTGCGTGTTCTTGTCCAGGCAGTGTTTGTTGACGTTTTTTTTTGTAACTCACCGCCAGGTTCGGACGTGATTGACCGAGCCGAACGGGAGTGCGACGGCACGCGAGTTTCGGAAAGTGAGCGCCGCAGAATTATCTCGCGCCTTTTTGAACCCCCAGAGGAACGTACACTACGTGAGCCGCGCGATCAAGCAGGCACGGCTTTGTGTGTAGGAAGCGGGCACGTAAGATGACTGTATACACAGCTCTCTTACGACGCTTTCGCCGATCGGTGAGAGATACGGTTGCGGCTGTTGCTGGTGTTTACGAAGGGGCACAGGTTCATCGGCCATGTTTTCGGAAGTCCGCGAGCGTACTCTTTGGTTTGTTTCGTCGCGCTGGCCTTTGTACTACCGCAGCTCTGAATATTAGGTAATGCAAATGAGTGGTAGAACAGCGAAGAAGAAATAGACATTCTCTCTCTCTCTCTCTCTCTCTCTATATATATATATATATATATATATATATATATATATATATATATATATATATATATATATATATATATATATATATATATATATATACAAGCTGCTGTATATCTCAAGCGAGACAACGTTTGTGAAAAAAAAAATTAAAGTTCCTCCCTTGTGCTTTTGGCTGACAAGGTGATAGTCTCTGATGGAAGAATAATCGCCTGCTTAGAAGCGAGTGGTCCGCACGTACGGGTTCACAATTTTGACTACTTGCGTTGCCTTGTCACTTTGGAAATTTACAAAATTCGGGTATGGTCTTGAGCGTAGGTGCCCATAGACAACTGGTTCAAGGAGATATAGAGAACGAGGAGTAAGCGTTATCCACGTGACCTTCGTTTGTAATGTTTACTTCAGGGATATTTTTATGCTCTTCTGTACACCGGACAGCAAGAGCGTATTCAGGTTCGGCCACAAGACACATACGTTAAGGGCATGCGGAACCGTCTGGGCGATGCGACGTCACATGACAAGAGCGTTGTATTTTATTTATCAAACCTTTTCACGTGCGATTCTTAGCAGTTAACGCCACAGGTCTAGCAGTGTCAATTTCACTTCGTCGAGATGATGTCGCGAGTGATATTTGCGTTACCGCCGCTTTCCTGCACCTCAAGCGTGGTCAATGAACATTTTTCGTTGTCCCGTCGACTTCGTTGTAACGAGGTTTGCTGTTGGGCACGAACACTAGCCATCAATTACCTTTCGCAAATGAGTCTCTTATACAGAGAAAGCGATCGGTAATTAAAGCAGTGATATCCGTTATCTTTTCAGCACCCGCGAAACAAACAAACAAAACGGAATTCCACGAGTGTTCTCTTGACGCGTGGCGCGGCAATTCGCGTAATGATATGCGTTGCCGAGAAAACACAACAAACAGCAGCAACAACGGAACTCTCGTGCATGGCGTCGCCTGCCGAGGAGGTCACGCTGTTCTCAGCCGGCCAGTTATGTATATGATTCATTGTCTGCAGCGGGTAAAAAAAAAAGAAAAAAAAAGAGAGACTCCGTACATGCGGCGGCCTTGTCGATTAGTTGAATACATTAAAGTTGTTTCAGGGACGGATACTATACGCACCAAGGTTCTGAAGTACGGTTAGGTTTGAACAATGGTACGTTCACGCGTTTACTTGGCACAATGCCTCGAAAATACCCCTGTTGCATTCATCACCACGGAGGAACAAACTGATATGAACATTGATTTTAAACGATACTGTCTGTCCCCACTCTTCCTCGGTCGGTGGCGTAGCCAGGGGTTTGGTTTGGGGGGTGCAAGTCGCTTTTGTATGAAGGAGAGAAGTGGAAATTTAAGGGCTCGTTTTTCTTTGTTAGACACAACATTAACGAGAACTGATGCAAAGGAAAGCATAGCGGATGTTATTTGTAGTAATTATGATATAAACGTGAAGAAAGAAAAGTGGACGAAAAGATGACTTGCCGCCGGCAGGGACCGAACCTGCGACCTCCGGTCGCGTTATTCGAAGGTCCCAGGTTCGGTCCCTGCAAGCGGCAAGTTATCTTTTCGTCCACTTTACTTTGTTCACACTTATATCCTAACTACTCCAAATAACATCCGCTATGCTTTCCTTTGCATCATTGTCTGTTAGCTCTCATTTACATGTTGTGTGTAGTATATTCTAAAGTGGGTTCAAACTCATTCGCCCCCCCCCCCTTAAAATATTTCGGGCTAAGCCCCTTTTTTCGGGTACATTTCTTCTAGAATTGACCATAAGCACAATGTACCTGTATTTTAATAATAATTTATGGGGTTTTACGCGCCAAAACCAAGTTATCATTATGAGGCACGCCGTACTGAAGGACTACAGAATTGTTTTAAGTGAGGAGCACTTTAGGTGCCCGGGCTGTCATATGCTGTCGTATGCTCTCGTCGTCTCAGGTAGCATGGCATAACGCTGGCAAAACCACGTATAGCATAGCCATCTGTAGCATATTGAGAGCGCGCTCGCGCCATGGAGAAGCATTCTTCCTCTTGTTCTTCGAGCGCCTTGATGATGATATTAAGTGCGGAGCACTCCAGGGGCCCGGGCTGTCGTACGCTGTCGTCGCTTGGCGTAACGCAGGCAAAACCACGTATAAAAATAGAAAAAAAGGCAAAAAAAGCTAGAAATAGAAAGAGAGAGAAATAAAAGAGAAAAAATGGGATGAAAAATAGCAATAAGTACAGAAAAAACACACAGGAAAAACCGGAAAGGAGAAAAAGAAGTAAAGGAGGAAAGAAAGAGAAAACTGAAGTGAAACAAAGAGCCCCGCTCCGCACTTCCTTCAGGCTTGGCCGTGCGAGGCTGCCTTGATTTTCTGTCCATCTGATTTTTGAGTGCGCGCCTATTTTGATTGGAACCGCTTTTCCCAAAGCCGCTTCTGCCACCCAAGACGCTACTGGTTTCAAGATGCCCGAATGTGGATGTAGGCGGCGCTGGTTGCGAGCTAAAAATTAGCGTTATCCATGAACGAAAACTCGCATATGAATGCAAAGAATAAAAAGTTTCACCTCAAGGGCGAAGCAATGAGTGCGATAACAAGAAATTGGAATGTTATGCAAAGTAAGGCTTGCAGCTGGATACTTGCAGCGCGCCGCTGAAGCACAAAGAAGGACGCCTGAAATCAGCGGCGTAAATACAGTTAAATCACAGGGGGGGGGGGCACACATCTTGCCATGGCGGTCATTTTGTTTTATTTTTATTTATATAAAAATAAAATCATGCTTTGAAATAATATTAAAAAAGAAACGAGCATGGGTTCCCAGCTCATGTAATTGCATTGTTCTATTGAGTCTTCTCCGAAAGCGGTCAAGCGGCAGTTGCGATTTCAGTAATCTCACGCAGCTGAAGGGTACTGATCACAGTCCTACACACACTACAAAATAAACAGGCATTAACAAAAGAAGTTATTGCGCTATGCTTAACTCACAAGCAATTCAAATATATGGCGTTTGAAAGCAGGAGGTGTCCCCCCCCCGCCCCCGCGTGAAGACAACGGGGGTCAGGACCCCCTGACCCCCCGTGATTTACGCCAGTGCCCGAAATGAACGCACATGTACAGACAAGACAAGCGTGAACAATTGTGACAGTTACGTCTTTTGTGCTTGAGCAACGCGCTGCAAGTGTCGACAATGGAGAATCAGACGCTCTTAGATATTTCTTTTTCCTTTAAACTACGGTACGTGGAGCGACCCCCCTCTGCGTCTCCTGCCACACGGGTGTGTCTGACGCAAGGTGTGCCTAACGCCCCTTGGCTTTAGACTGTGCCCTGTGTTCTTTGTTTTTTTTTTGTTTGTTTCGTTCCACATCACGAGTGGGTAAAGAAAGGAGCCACCTTGTCGCGCGCGTATCAAGGGCAGTTTTTGAATCAAAAGGAAATGTAGGAGCATTGCGTGATAGAAAACAAGTCCAAGCTCCTCCGAGATCCGCGTGCCACTAGCGGTAAATAGTGTATATAAATATCTCGCCGTTATTTCGCCGGCGCATGCTTACCGTGTGGTTGAGTTGTCTAACGCAGCGCGCTGGGGCGCGAGGGGTCGCTGGTTCGAAATCCCCCGGTCGAGTGCTTCGGAATCTTAATTTTTCTTTGTGCTTTTTTGTAGCGTTAGCTACACTGGGCCTAGCCAAGCCAGTTTCGCGTGGCTCCTAAAGAGCCGTGCTCTTGAGGAGCCAAATACATACATACACAAATAAAATAAATCTTATACAGTGAAACCTCGGTGATACGAATCTCACGGGACCACCAAAAATATTCGTATCATCCGAAATTCGTATCACCAGAAAGCATGGAAAATTAGCATGTGACAAAAGAAAGCTGGCGTACATTTTCATTTATTGTTTGTCAGGGCTGCGGCAACGTCAGGAAGTATCCTGATTGATTGCCAGTTAAGTTTCTAGATGTCGGCAATCATACCAGTACTCGTAAATATACGGCCCGTACGCGCGCATTTAATTAATGAACCAGGTGCGTTGTGACCCGCCACACTCGGAGGCCGTGACGCGTCTCTGAAGGTTTATGCTGACCGCAAGAAAAGTGTTTTCTTTACACCGTGATTCTGACGATTGGCGGTGTGGCGTGCATGCCCACGCTTGCGTTCCCGCGCTCGCATGGGGTGGCGCGTCCTCCGCGACAGCGCGGACAGCACCTCTTCGAACCTGGGTGGTATCGAACGTTCGTATCAAACGTCGCTAGGTGAAAATCGGTTCGCAACAACCGTACTCCATTACATTGAGGCCAATGGGCCTTGGCCGGGACCAACGAAAATTTCGTACCACCCCGAAATTCGTATGAGCTGTGATCGTATCACCGAGGTTCCACTGTAGTTCCTTCGATGTCAGCACCACACAGGGAAGACTTACATGCACAGTGAAGCGCGGCGTCCTGTTCGTCTTCAGTGCGTGATGTTCATTTTGCGCGAAATATATATATGTTCTATAATTGTGGGGGTTTTTAACGTCCCAAAACCGCGGTATGATTATGAGAGACGCCGTGGTGGATGTGGTTCTTTAACGTGCACCTATAAATATAAGCACACGGGCCTGTGGCATTTCGCCTCCATCCAAATGCGGCCGCCGCGGCCGGGATTCTTACCCACGATCATCGGGTCAGTACTCAAGCGCCATAACCGCTAGACCACCGCGGCGGGTCATCATTACTGTGTAGACTACACTATTACTTTTACGCTTCAATCGTGCTGCGTTTGTAGGATGCCTAGCCATCCTATTTCCCAAGTTTTCCTTCCGCCATGTATGCAGCACGTTTCGACAACGAGCAGTACGGTTGCAGCTGCCGTAACGGAAACGTGGCGCCATAAAGAAGAAAGCTGCATGTATGGAAAGCAGCGCGCCGGAAGAAAAGACGCTTTCTGGAAGCTTCCTGCCGGAAAAACCGCATATGCCGTTGAAGATTTTTTAGACAAGGAAGGACGACATGCCGTACGGACACATGCCTGCGTCGGTTTATTACGCACGAATTCGTCTGGTTTTTTTTCCTAAGCCTATACCGTCGTCTGCTACTAACCGCCAAGCAGACGAAAAAAATAAATACAGGCAAGAAAACATGGCTGCAGAAGAAAACGGAACAACGCCTGCACGCTACCTCTTTTCGCTTTTGAGTCTGATGAACTTTCACTTTTAATGCATCCTTTCTCTCACTCTCTCTTTCTCTCGGTGCCGTGTTTTGACGCTGTGCGGCGAGAAAATGTCGTGCCGCGGTCGTAGACATGTAAGCGGCCTAGCGCCATTTTTGCCCGAAAACAAGAAGTTCGTGCGTATCGTGGCCGGTCTGTGCAGGCTTCTTTGTTCTGCACGCATGCCGATTGCAGCTTGCGCTTGCGGTGCGAAAAAAAAAATAATAAGAAGAAAATGAGAAAGAAGGGAAAGCGGAAAATCGGACACATGCGGCGGCGGGGTCACCCGAAACACACGGCGCATGCGTGATACATAAAATAGATGGTGTCACGGGTCTCTTCTCGCTGGCGCCAGCATGCATGCCTCGCAATGAGCGGACCGCGGATGCGTATACATCTCGGTGCGTGAGAACCCTCGGATGTTCACTCGAGCCTTTTCCCAGGTGCACTTGCCTTAGTGGAATTCCAGCAACGTAACATCGTATCACTTGAGTCGTGGCCACCTGAATACATCTATTACAGGGGTCTCAATCTCACGTCAGCTATAGCGGGCCGCATTCACGAAGTTCAGTCCCACAAGGGCCGGGACAGTAAAGATGGTGAAAGCGTGGGGGGAGGGGGGGGGGGGGAGGTTTCGAACAAAGTGCCACCTAACGTTGTCATTTGAAACAACGCCTTTCCCATATCCCATATAATATATGTGTCATTTCGGAAGGCGATTTGAAGACAGGTCTCGATGAACATATCGATACTGACTTCCACAATGACTAAAATCTGGATGCAGATTCTAAAATATAGTGCTTTTGTTCCACGGTGATCTTGCAACTCGTAGCGACCGCGTGGGGTGCCTGACGAAAAAAATGCTCGAGACCAGTCCCTTCTCGGTATCTTAAAACGCTGTGAATTGCAATATGCGAGGCAAGTAATGCGAGTACTATTTAACAAGCCGTCACAAAACTAGCGTGTTTGAGGCCCTTGATCTATAAGCTGGTGTGAAAGAGGTCCAACACTTGACTTTGCTGTGGAGCCATGTGTACTCTGGTTGCGAGCATAGGAGTGCGGCGCTGCGCACAAGGAGGGGGCAGAAGGGGGGCACCCCCCCCCCCCCACTAGTCATCTGAGGGATGTCCCCTACATTAACTCATCAGGCTTCCCTAGTCATCTGAGGGAATCCTGTCACCTACATTAACTCAGTCTGACATTTCCCGTCATCGGATTACGTCCACGCAGGTTTTGGACGAAAATGTCGGCCGAAGACCCCTGATGTTGCATTCCAAGAAATGTGTGGTTGTCACCTTGGAATGCTGGGGACCATAGGCAGGCCGTTGGGAGAAGCACGTGTCATCGTTTTGTTTTCATTTTTACATTCATTGCAAAGCTCGTTTTCTAGCGGACTCGACAACAGGGGGGGGGGGCGGTGAGACTTCGCTCCCCCCACCCCTAATGGAGAACGTTGCGCACGCCGACAGTTGCTAGTTCAACTATATTCAGTCGAGGGTTCGGCGAACTATCGTCCATGCGTAATATGCGACTTACGAATAGTTCAACTATTCGTATACGTCGCATTAAATGCCACTGGGGCAGCCCATCCGACAACTGTCAAAGTCGATCACTATGTGATATGAAAACATTTACATTAGGGGTGTGCGAATATTCGAAAGTTTCGAATATTCGCCGAATATTACATTCGCGATATTCGTATCGATTCGAAAATTGTCTATTCGAAAGTTTTGAATATTCGATAACTCGAATATTCGAAAATCGAATATGCGGATTCGATATCATGCATAAAACTACTCGTCTTGCCACATTCTGGCTGCGTTCGTATAGGCTAAAAACGTGCCGAGAGGAGCGATGCACGTCGCTAAGTACACGGAGGCACGACATCTGCCTGCGACGAGCACCCCAAGATATGATGTTTTATTGCTGGTTCGTCATCTCCGACGTGCCGCTGTTGGGCGATCATATAACCGTAGCAGGTCAATATAGTCGGCCGTAAACCCGGGCAGCACTAACCCACTCGTTCACCTATGCGGGACCACTTCTGGAAAGAAAGACAGTGACCCATGTGACTGGTGGCGGCCTGTAGGCACCTTCAGATACCCCCAGTCTGGCAAAGCTTTGCCCCATGTACCTCCCTATACCAGCCCTTCTGTTCCAAGCGAGCGTGCCTTTTCAGTGGCAGGGGGGGAGGGTGTCTCTGTTAAAGGGAGCGCCTGCGCTGATCATGTGGAGCAACTCATATTTCTTCATGATTACATCTAGTAATTACTTTCATTGTGCCGTGATATTTGCTTGTGTTGTGATGTGCATTGGGCTAGCCTGGACATTGTGTTCTGGAGATAGCAGTGTATGTTGTCTTGCCAATCAGGCTGTTAATGTTTTTTTTTTTTTTCAATAGCTACATGTAAATAAAATTTGTTACTGTGGAGGAGTTTTTTCCTTTGATCTTCGATATTCGATTCGATATTCGAAGGTGGATATTCGTATTCGATTCGTATTCGAAAAATGTGATATTCGCACACCCCTAATTTACATATAAACGCATGCAAAAATGATGAAATAACTATATGGAAGGAGTAGGCTGCCAACGAGTGCGGGACAAGGCCTGCATACTCCTCGAGATGAGTGAGTAAAAATTTAGAAGACGAAGCTTTAGGAAGAAAGGAAATATGGAGGAAAGAAATAAACAAATAACAGGAAACACGGATAGAAGCAAGAACTGGAAAAAAAAAGGAAAGATATCCAAGCGGGAGGCTTCGTGAAATAGAGTTAGCCGTGCACGATGAGCCTGGTCGTGAAACACATTCTCTGGAAACAGACAACCGTCGACGGCAGCGCGCCTTAGACCAATCAGTTCATATTCTTTTAGCGATGTACGCTGCGTAAAAAAAAAAAAAAAAAAAAAACGTTCCACGCTACACTACGGGGTGTTCAAGTGCCTCGCAGGAAGCACAAGACGTACAAGACAGAATGTCTGCACGTCCTTGACGGTATAAATGTTCCCGGACAACTAAGATAGAACCAGCCCTTTACTTCAATAATAATGGTCTGGCACGATGAAGCAAACTACGAACACGGGGAGGATAGGCTCAGTTTACAACACGCTGGTGTACAACCATCGGTGAGACCACTCTAACACGGCGAGGCAAGCCACGACCACGAGGAGAGAACGATCCGTTCGCAACACGCTGGTCTCAGAGGTCTCGGTGCTAGCTGCTCCAGGAGGTACCGACGAACCTATTCGGACTAGAGCGTTGTCAGACGTACGCGACACTTCTGGGCAGTTGACCTCGATGTTAGCATCAGTAGAAGAAACGCGATCCTAATACTTAATCCTAATCCTAATCCTAACCTTAATCCTAATCTTAATACTTACAACGATACTTACGTGCGAAACTCCGCATAAAGAGACAGACAAACATACAAACACACAGTATACTCTCAGCGCGCAGATAGCGTGGCACTTCTCACAAAACTTTTGAAGCACCAAGACATGTATACCTTACAGCTTTGAGGAGAGCAGCAAACTAGAATCTTGCTGACGTCTGCGACGGGACACGTATCGAGGATGTAAGTGCCACAGTAGTTTTGTCTGACGAAAGTGCGCTGACAGCTGGACATTAATGCGACGTGATACGGCTGTCCTGAAAGGAGCTGCGGAGGAAATTAAATAAGTCTGCTTTTTAATGGTCTCTAAGTTGCTCTGGGCACCGACTCAGGAGCGAATGACATGCCATGCAAACATGTGTGCGACCTTTGTCGATGAAGTTCCTGAACTGAGCTCCCAGAAACTGATACCTTATTCAGCTTACAAGCCGTATGACTTCACGCCTTGCCGAAGAACAATGCCATAGGATACCAATAGACATAGGCGTCCGCAGGGTTCTCCATTAGGGGGGTGGGTGGGGCATGTTTCATTGCAGCCTCCCCCCCCCCCCCCTCCCCCAAACCTGCATTACCATAGCCTTGCACTTTAAAGAATGACGGGACAGGTCCGACATTGGGCAGATTTGGCGCCCCACTTAAAGGATTAGGTAGGAGGGGCGGGTGGACGGCCTCCTCCTACCTCCCCTTGTGCATGCCTATGCCAATATTCCTATGCCTACTCCCCCTGTATGCACACCAATGCCGCCCCCCCTCCCTCCTTTCGCTCCCTGTGGCACGCTTACGCCAATATGCCTATGCCTATGACAATGCTCTGTGAGTTCAGCCCATGCAGCGGCTCGATGTTTTATCGGAGGTCGTGCTACCAAACAAAGAAAGGCACTTCCAGGATGTATTAGCACTTAGGATTTCTGGGATATACTCTTGGCGACTAACTTTGAGCCGCAGCTTCCCAAGGCGAAGCAAGAGAAGTTATGTGGCGATAAGTCGCGTGAATGTGAGAAGTTGCCGGTCGAACAGTACAATATAGTGTTTGGCCAGACACTTCATGGGGCATGACGCAGCAGGACATTGCAGTCAACCATCCATATGAACCACTGTCAGCATGACAAGAATGGACTTTTTAGCAAGTCAGTGATGAGCCAGACAGCGAGAGCGCATCAATTAAGCCTCTATAATAGGAGAGATGAATTGAGATCACATTGCCTTTGGTTTTGATTGTTGCGAATGAACTTACTTTTAGCGGGGAGTGTATCACGACGTCGCCGTTCCTGGTTTCGTCATTTCATTGAAGGTCATACTGGTACTGCTACCAATTTATACCTCCGTCAGTGTTGCTGATTAACACATATGTGGGATGACTTCTGGCTCTTTTTCCTAAGTTTGACAGCCATTAGAATTCGTCCGTTTTCGTCCGCTTTCTATGTCTGCATTGTGCGGAGGACGCTATCTGCATCCACTTTCCGTTTGCCCGAACCACCGAGTAAAAGATCTGGTGATTCGCAGATTCGTATACTTTTTAAATGTAAGGGAAATCAATGTCTCACGAACAACCGCGATAGCGTCCGGCCTGTTCTCATCGTATTCTTCCCGCCGGTGTTCACTCGTCGCCAGCTGTGACGTAACAAAACCCGCAGACCCTGTGCCGGCTGCGCCAGCAGGGGATAACTGGGCTCAACATTATGCATGCTTGCTCTAAACACGGGGTGAGAGAGTTGAAAGAATCTGGGGCCGAAATTACAAAGCTTTTCCTTCGATGAGGTCTCTTTGCCATTGTCACAATTTTTATGTTGCCTATTTTCTCTAGTGCAACGGAAAGCTTACCGGTAAAGGCTTACCGGAATTGTAGCTTGGAAAACGCTGTGAAAGGTTTGTAATCACAATTTTTCTATCTGCGGCGAATATGAAGTCGAATACACAAGTGAGAGCACATGCTGCAAACAGTGAGCGCGAGAGCGGTTCGTGTTCGAGCGCGGCGGTTTGCTGCGCACGCGTACACTCCGAACGCATGCGCTGCGGCTTGACATGTTCCACTGGCTACTGCGAAGGCAGCGCTGCTTCTCGCCGTGCAAATCCTTTTACCTCGTAAGCAGCACAAAATAGAGCGTTGATAATAATATACATTCTCTAATTTTCAGGACTAATTATGGCACGCGTGACAGCATCAGGCTACGTGACTATGTACAGCACAGTGATCGACTCCATAATCCAGCTTCAAGGATCTTCCGCTAGGCTGCGCGATATACCGTTTTTTTTTGTTACTTTTAAACACGATTTAAAAATATAAATCCTACTCACAACGCGAAAAGGATGCTGGAATCTGTCACTATAATTCACAGTCTTTTCATTTCTACCAGGATCTAATCACACGTTCTGGCCCGTTGTCGGTGCCTTTAGCCACCGACTTTATCCTTGACTTTATCATTAGCGTTATCATTGACCTTATCATTGGCTTTATCAGTGACTTCGCTAATGATATGTGCAGCGACAGCAGTGGCTGCCACTAGCGAATAATTCTAGCTAAGGACCCTTCCCTTTCATTGAAATGTATATATGACGATTTAAATGTGAACATATTCGACAGAGATCTGTCTGGCTGGGTGAAAATTCATACGAAGAATGGTAAACTCTCCAGCCACTTATAGTCCAAAGTTGCTAAAGTTAAACTTTAAAAACTATAAACTTACTCGACGTTTCGGGACCGCTTCGGCCCCTTCCTCAGGGGTGACTGTTCGGCCGGTATGACGTCCTACTCTCCGAATTGAAATTTGAATTCCGAACACACGTCATCGTTGCCATGTTTCAGGCATCAAGCTATTCTCGCTCACGTCGTGCTAGAGCCTACCGTAGCCGTACGTGCCCGCCAATTCAGCCGTGTTCAACCAAGCGCGGACGATTACCGCCGCGCGAGGAGACCTCTCCACTCTGGACGTGCAGATCGTCTGCCGCGGCACCTTTCGCTTGTTGCGTGTTCTTCGTCCGGCGAGGCGGTCTTTTTCTCGTGTAGCTAGCATATGTTCCATCCGCCGAAGCCGCATGGCTTTCAGTTTTATTTTTCGTTTCCCCATGACTCGCCAGGGGATGAGGGCTTTTGGTTTCCGATGGAGAAAGCTTGGGAAAGAGCGAACGCGGATTATGCCTACGAAACGAACAACGTATAAAAAGAGGGAGGTCATCGGTGGGCTCTCGCTTGGCAGAACCCGAAGGTCGTGGGAGCGTCGTCCAGTCTACACACTGTAGCAGCAGCGGCGCTCGTCGCCTCCGCTACATCCACGGAGGAGGCGCTCGGATACGTCGCGTGCTCGAGGAGAACGATCCCAGCCTCATCTCGCCGCCGTCTCGTATCTGGGTCAGCAAGGCGTCTCGCTTGCGCCCGCACCTTATTTTCTTTCGCCTGTATTTTTCCTTTTGCTGCGCTTGGGTTTTCGAGTGGGGGCCGCGCACCTTTGTTGGAAGAAGAAGAAGAAGAAGTGCCGGGCCTCATTTGAAGCAAGGGCGGGTGCTAAGAGCCTGGCTGAGAGTCCGTATGCGCTTTTCGCATCGCCGTACCGTCGCTCAAGATGGCTGGATTCTTGCTTTTCTCTGGAGTATAGTGTAGTTGTTTTCGCAGTCTTTTTTTTTTTGTTGCTTCTTTCTTTGCCGACTGGCAGTTCGGCTAATGGGGTTTCGAGGTGCTAGAGAGGGCATCGCTTGAGAAACGCATTATACCCGAGCGACTACGGGCGGCTATCCGCGTCTCGTATGGAGAGGATGGATGGGCGGAACGGATATGGAAGGACGTCGCAGGGTATCACAGTGCGCCTCGTTGTTATCGCGCGGTAACAGGCGTCACTACTTTGCAAGGGATTCTTTTAGCGCTATACGTAATCGACGGTGGTGGCCCGTATTCCCCCAACGTGCGTTTTTGAATTCCTCCGTACCTGAATTTCTTCTCAATAGCTCGCCAGCATAAGCCCTTAAAGGAATGCTGGCACGATTTCAAGGCATCGCAAAAGGGACATTTTTTTTGTTTCCTTGGCATGCATTGTAAACGGTTTCCACACGCCGGAGACAGGAAACACGTATGAAATATCTGAGTTTGATTATAAAGTTTTCGTTGCCCAGGATCTGTAAGCCAGCCTCAACGCAATGGAGATTACCATGATGAGTCAGCACAGCAGCCGAAACCACTGTCGGAGTCGCTGACGACAATTCACTAATTGTTGTTTACCCGCCTTGTTGGTCTAGTACTTACGGTGCTCGACTGCTGACCCGAAGGTCTCGGGATCGAATCCCGGGCCGCGGTGGCCGCATTTTCGATGGAGGCGAAAATGCTAGAGGCCCGTGTACTTAGATTTAGGTGCACGTTAAAGGGACCCCGGGTGGTCGAAATTTCCGGAACCCTCCACCACGGCGTCCCTCGTAATCATATCGTGTTTCTGGGACATTAAACCCCAACAATTTTTACCAATCGTTGCTTACGTGCAACACATGCAACTGGCAGCCAACGACAGAGCTGCTTCCGGTACGTCACGGGTTGTTGTCAATTAGACCTATACGTCAGACTGTGTTGACACGTCACTGTGAAACTGCCACTGTGAAACATTTTGACAGCGTTGCACAGGCCACTGTCACGCAGTGAATTTCAGAACTCTGCAAGCTTCTTGTCCGGTAGTCGAAGGTTGCGGTTCTTCCGGTTATAGCAGGGGTCTCAAGCTCACCTCAGCTAGCGGACCGCATTGACGAAATATAGTACCACAAGGGCCGGGGAACAAAAACAAGGGTTGGAACAAATTTCACCTAACGTATAGCCATTTGAAAGACCGCTTTTCCCATATCCCACATATGATCATTTCTGAAGGGGATTTAACGTCAAGTTTCGCAAAACGCACCAATACTGATTTCCACAATGACTAGAATCTGGACGCCGATTCAAGAGTTTTCGTTCCACGGTGACGTTTCAACTCATAGTGACCGCATGTGGTGCTTCACAAGAACAAAAAAAAAAAATTGCTTGAGACCAGCCCCGTTTCTGTAGCTTGTATTATTTGTATAGCTTCTTGTTTCTGTAGCTTGTATATAAGGCGTGTACTATTTAGCAAAGGCACACAACTTCATTCTGTATGAAGCCGCGAACCGCAATCGAAAGGTCAGCGGGCGTTTGAGATCCCTGGGTTATGGCCAGGCCCGAGCCGGGGGGGGGGGGGGGGGGGCAAGTGGCCCGCTTCCCTCCTCCGAAATTCTGATGGAGGGGGGTATTTTACCGAAAAGGACATTAAAGATAGGTCTTTTTCAAGGCTTTCACCAAGTGGCCCCCCCCCCCCCCCGAAAAAAATTCCTAGCTACGGGCCTGGTCATAGCTCTGGCTTCAGTCCAAGCATTTCTTAAAACACAAAAGGAAAAAAAAAAACCGGCAGGCATGCGCGGAAAACGCAACACAGCCACAGCGAAATCTGGAGGAGTGGCCTTTCTAGAACCCGTTATAACCTCTTTTTGGGCCACTACTGTAGGTATACAGTTGCAAAGTACCCATTACGCCATACCTCACCATAGTTTTGCGAAGTAGGGATGTACCCGCTATGCCATTCTTCATAATCCCGCGGAGAAGCGAAGTAGCCACTACTCGTCTCTGAGGCATTGTGTGCACTTTGTATCAACAAAGCTGCGGCTGGTGACTATGAAGAGATATGGCTGATCCATTTGTAATGGGTGGGAAGCCTTAAACCACCCACTCGCTACGCTATTCGCATTTTGTGACGCCTGGTTGTTATTTTACTCTTCTACCACACTCTATTACATCTGCTAGCGTGGTTCCCTGCCCGAAATGACGTCTTTATAGAGTCTTTATGCGAAGGAGTTAAGCAGCGGCTTAGATTTAGGTGCATGTTAAAGAACCCCAGGTGGTAGAAATTTCCGGAGCCCTTCACTACGGCGTCTCTCACAGTCATATCGTGGTTTTGGGATGTTAAACCCCAGATATTATTATTATTAATGAAGCACCGGCGTAGCACAGTGGCAGAATACTATAGACTGCCATTCAGAGTGCCTGCTAAAACCCTGGTGTTTTTTTTTCTAATTGTGCGCGATAGCTGTTACTGACACTGGCGGCGGCGGCGGACAACTTGGCCACCAAAATTGGCTGTTAGGATCTCATAACAGCTTTCGCTGTAAATGTAAAGTTTACACTGATCGGCCATGTTCCAGAGCAGATCGAAAGCAGGGGCTGGATTCACAGTGCTTTGTGTTATTCCGCACGTGTTGGTTAAACGTTTGCCTTGCGAACAATTACGAAGCTCTGAGAATTTGGCCCCGGGTGTCTATAGTGATTGACGTTTCCACTGAAGCCGAGCACTCTTAGGTCATCTTCTGTCGATGCCCAAAGTCTGTAATTCATGGTGTAAGGGCCACTGCGCCTTGCGGCCTGGCAGGCCTGGTTGCGTGCTGCAATACAGCTTCCCGCAGCATATATTCGCAATGCCCATAGACTGTCGCGCCACCGAGCGGAATTCAGGAGCGTCCTCTCGAGGAGGGTTGGTAGACGACAAAATGGTGGCACTATGCAGTCGCTCCCTTGTTCGGCTGTGCTAGCCTCAGTGTTAACGCGTTAAAAAGAAAGGAACACTACGACTTTGCATGTTCCCTGCATCAGTGAACAAACCGGGCCCTCCGTGACACGAGAAATCTGATTCGTTCTTGCGAGACGCGAAGTTTTCGTGAAAATACGTGACAACTCGCGCTTTCAACGCTAGCCCACAGTGTACACATACTAGCAGCTTCGCGAGGCTTTCTGTAGCCACGTAGGTAAGTTAAATGTTATCGTCTGACATATTCAGTTGAAGCTCACCCTGTTTTAATTGCATATATAATTGGTCAGTGTTTCTTGTAGTGCATGAGTCCCATAACACTGCACGCGGGAGGGAGGTCGCGCGGGCTCGCGATGTGCTCATGTATAACTGAGCGATCTCAAGTTGGCGATACATAAAATAGGGCCTCAATCCTTTGTCAGCAAAGCGCTGTTACGAATCGTGCGAGCAACGTTTCAATCATTCGAGGACGCGTCTGCTCGACGCCTTTCGTGGAGCGAACGCTTTCCATCCACGCCGTCCTTCGCCAGTGTGTTGGGTTTCATTGCCACCGCTGCGCCGCTTGTTTTTGTACGTTTGTTGATAGGTGGCAGCACACTGCAAGCGATTTGCTTGTTGACCGGTCTGAGAGCAAAACGTTCTCCCGGGTTCTCCGACGTCTGTCTAATTGTAAACGTGGTGACGCGGAGTGGTCGAAGTCGTTCGGCGGAGGAAATTCTTCAGATTGCTTTCAGCAGTGATGTTGAAAGAAACCATCTTGACGACGAGGATTTTTCACTGGACGTAGAAGACTGTGAAAGCACCGAGAGTGACAGCGACGATGAACCACCAGCTGCTAACTCACGAGGAGCGAGTTGCACTTCACGTCCCCTCGTGCGTTAATGTTCTTTCACGCTCGTAAGTCACTTTGATTGTATTTTAATGTATAATATCCTTGAGCGAGATCAAAAATAAAAGCATAGCTCCTCTTGTGCATTGCATGTATCACAATTATTGTGGATATTATGGAGCGCCGCATGCCGCCAACACGCTCGAGCTCGACCAGAGAAGCGAAATGGTTAGAGCGATGGAACGTGCAGTCACGGCCACAATCCACGCCTCTCGGCGAACTTCTTCGACGTTGCGAAAAGCATACGTGTTTATTCTTTTCGATATTCATCATGACCAGGATTTGGGGACATATGCACGTACCGCCATCTCTCGTCGGTTACTGCGGTGGCCTGCCGTAATTGAATGGGAAATAGGCGAAAAAAATTATATCTGCGGAAAAAAGTAAGTTGTGAAAAACGACTCCCGGTTCTGTACAGTAGAGACTTATTTGAGGATTCTGTTAAAATTACAGTGTCGCACCACAAACCGCGTGACTTCCCGAAGTGTTTAAAATTTTACAATGGGTCCCCATGTGTTTCTAATGGGCGGTGTTCAATTGTCCTGGGAAGCCACACGCTTTGTAGTGCGATAGTGTAATTTTACCGAAACGTTCCAGTAGGTCTCTACTGTATGGAACCCCGAGTCGTTTTTGATAGCTTGCTTTTTTCAAAAGATATGATTTTTTTCGCTCGTTTCCCATTCAGTTACGGCAGGACGCCCTTGCTACCGCCAAGAGATGGCGCCGCGCCAAATGTCCCCAAATCCCGGGAATGGTTTCGATCGTGCTGATCGAACCTGCAACATGCGAGTGAAGTACACACGGCTGGAGTCTCAGCATGGCTGTGACACCAGCACTACTGAATGGCATGTTAAATGCTTGTGTTCGGTTGAAGACGTAACTCCGCGTTTTCGACTGCGCAAGTAATGACGACGGGGTAATATCACTGAAAACTTATGTTTGCAAGCCATCATCACGCGCAGCAGCGATGGCGCTACTCGCTGGCGGCCTACTACTGCGGCAAATCCGTCAGGCAGGCTCGGTACGTACTACCTCGGAGTGCCGTTCAGCTCATACGTCAATTCTAGTTCATACAGGTTTATGTAGCACGCACAGGATTTCGCAAAGCATCGTTATGCACGGTAACGGAGCGGAAATATAACCTTTCGCTTCGCAGCAAATAATTAGGTGGCGAGTACTTAGCATTTTCCATGGTTTGGGAAAGTATTTTAGTCTCATATCCATTCCAGCGCAGCTCATGACTTCATAAGGGTGAAAGTGGCACGGTCCGTACGTCCGCACGGCCTATCTGTTCCTATGCTAACAAACGGGTTGACCCTCCTCCTGGCGCCATATTGAAAAGCACGGCGCGCCACCTATAGTTCGTGGGGCATTGCGAATAGAGCGATAGCTTCGTGAGAACAAACTGCCTTCACTCAGATGCAGCGTATCCCATTTCGTTATCCATTTTGTACACACGTTTTTTTCAGCGCATACGCTCGCGCATGTATACGTCCTTAGATGCTGTTTAGCAACAAAACGTGACGTCACGTTGTTGCGGGTGAAGGTGGCGCCAGTTTTGGTGCGCGCGCGCACTCGCCTTGTGGGCAAGGGAAGCGGTCGTCCTCAATGCGCGACCTGCGGCGCGAATGAACGAGATGGTAATTGGCGCCATTATGGTCCGTGTTCATGCGCGCCTCGCCGAGTAGACACACGAGACGGAACGGAGCAATCGCCCTGGAGGGAAGCAAGTTTATCGAAGCTTTGTGTAGAGTGCCTCGATGCGCGCGCCCCCGCTTAGAGTGGTGTCAGCTTTTGAAAGGGCAGATGCCGCCTCCTCGGCCTTGGCGGCAGCGTGGCCGCCATTTTGAACCCCGCGCCATGTCACTTGTGCGTGGCGCGCGCCCTGTTTTTAGGTCGGTGCTCGTTTCCCTCCAGTTTTATGCAATCGCTACCGTCACCATGACCGGGTGTTGCGTGCCGCAGTGCACCAATCATTCCTGAAACGCTGGGACCTGTATTGTTTTAGAAGATACGCGGTTTCTTTGGACAGTAAAAATCAAACCTTACAAGCGGCATCCGAAGAACACATTATGCACTTGCAGCGTAAGTTTCCCGCCGGTATTTCGAATGCACATGCAAGGATAAATTCTGCCGGTGTTAACCTTGCGTAATAAATGCACAGACTGATATCGGCTACATGCTTAAAATGCTTTGGTTCACGTGTGCATGAATCCTGCATTTTTCTTCGCAAACATTCTTTACTGCACTTGGTTGGTTCTTATCTGCCTTTGATTTTTGCTTTCGCTATTTTTGTGATTTAAAATGTATCATGGAATATATTATGCGTGTTTGTCTGCAGATCAGATCCTTCTTTTTTCCTAATAATTATTATTTGTGAGAATTTACGTCCCAAGAACCCCGATATGATTATGAGAGGCGCCGTATATAGTGGTAAGCTCCCGAAATTTTGACCATCTGTTGTACTTCAACGTACACCTAAATCTAAGTACGTGGGCCTCTGTCATTTCACCTCCATCGAAATGTGGCCGCTGCGGCCGGGATTCCATCCCGCAACCTACGGGTCACCAGTCAAGCGCCATAACTAAAACCACGCCGGGTTCTTGTTTTTTATATTCCTTTCCGTGTTTCAAGTACGCCTTCTGTGCTGCCCATGTATGTATGTGTGCAGTTAAATGTTTTTTATCCTTCCCTGTTTCTGTGTTTCAAGGTTACATTTTCGCCCTGTCCTAAATAATTACGCAGTGCCTGTTTTTTTTAATCATTTACGATCATTTTGAATCGACCAGTGACAGTTGTGTTTTATTGTGTAATTTGCGTCTTATTTGTGTAATTGCTTCTCTCAGCGCAGCTTTAATGCACACAAATAAATGGCCGGTACACTGGATATTAACGCGCGCGCACGCACGCACGCACGCACACACACACACACACACACACACACACACACACACACACACACACACACACACACACACACACACACACACACACACACACACACACACACACACACACACACACACACATTCAGTATTTTATTTCTTTGAGCAAGCATAATTTATTTATTAATAATGTAAGCCCTGAAGGCTCATACAGGGATGCGCATACAAACAGTTCTCGCGAAGCGTCTATACAAAGAAGACGCATGAAAACAAGAAGAAGACGGGGAAACATTGTGTACAGTAGACACGCTATGTCAGTAAAAAATACAAGAAACAAAGTCAAGTTGTGCAATGAGTACGTCATGGAAAACCAGTTAATGAAATAAAAACTCACAGGCTCCCTTATGCGTTCGCTTAAGACGGCTCGAAAGCGAAAGCCATCTTCTTCTCAGTTTTTTGCGCCCAAAGCGCGGTTTTGCATTGCCTCCAAGATCGGAGGCACCTCACCTAGTTGTGCAGTGCCTCCGTGATCTGCCCACTTTTGACCAAGCTACGATGTCATGTGATAACGTCATCATATGATGTCACGTCAAAATTTGTGAAGCCGTGATGACGTCATATGGTGACGTCATCACGTGACGATAATTTTTTGCATCCCTCGTCCCCGACGTCGTGGTATGCTGACGCCGTAGACGCGGGACGCCGACGGTCAAATTTCGCGTTTGATGAGGCATTTAAGGCTTTCGCCTTAAAAAATACGTCCTCGACTACTGACCCGAAAGTCACGGGTTCGATCCCGGCCGCGGCGGTCGCATTTAGGTGGAGGCGAAATGCTAGAGGCCCGTGTACTGTGCGATGTCAGTGCAGGTTAATGAACACCAGTTGGTCAAAATTCATGCAGCCCTCCACTACGGCGTGCCTCATATTCATATCATGGTTCTGGCAAGTAAAACCCCACATTTTATTATTAATAAAATAGACAAATAAACGACGCCGTGCATATGCCGCACAAAGTGTAAAACAGTATTGGAAACACTCAATAATTTGGGCATGCGAGAAAACCTGCAGATACAGAGAAAGAAACTGCAGATACAAAAAGAAGAAGGAAAAACGCACTGATACTGCGCGCATGCAAAGTTTTACGGCATACTACTGAACAACGTATTCATCGTTTCTATAAGGACTCAAGGTGCAACTCGAGTGCCGATACAGTAGCGGCTACAGATTGTGAGCAAGAAATGTCAGCAATAATAATGATAAAGAAGCTTTCGTTTCATTTTAGCAGGATATTCGCACCATACTGCCCCTCGGCCCTTTATTCTGTGTTCAATATATGTATGATGCCATTTATAATAAACGAGTAAATTGTTTGCAAACTTAGCAAAATGAGCCACCTTAATCGCGCTTAGGTAGCTTCGCAACACTTAATTGTGTGTGTTCAGATACATATACTGCTGCTGCTCACACGTATACAAATACTTTAAACGATTATTTGTGTATTTGGAATGCAGAGCTTACGAGAAAATTAAGTAAGGCTTTAGAGTTTTTCGTTTCCGGCGTAAGGAAGAGGATTCGTTTTCAACATAACAGTCTACGTCTACATCTAGCGCATAAGGCATGCACAGGCCGTCAGCTTACATGAATTACATGCTTCCTTAATAAACATTTAGGCAAGAACAGCAATAAAAGCTGCCCAAGCTTCAAAAAAGAAAAGAAAAAGAGCAAGCTCACTAGCGTGCACTTATTTCCGGACGTATCCGCTCACCGCAAGCGCTTTGTGTAGCGCGTTTCGCATGCTGCCGAGCTGCGGCGGGATTCGCAATGGCGGCCGTCGTAGCAGACGACGCGCCTGTCCTCACCCTCAGCGGAGCGCGCGGGCATCAAGGCACCCTAGCTTTGTGTGTCGACGAGCGCCGGTGCACGAGTGTCGGTGCACGAAGCCATCAATAGCACTGAATGGATAGGCTGACACACTTTCGAAGTGGTAGGCAACGTAAACCAGGCTGATGACCACAGCCGTCAACGCAGTTTAACAACGTGGTGCCAGCGCTTCGCATATAATAGGTATTTCGCAGCGCTTCGCATTTAATCGGTACACACACACCTATGAGGAGGAAATGTCGCAGACTTCTAAAGTTCTATCCGACTATATAACGTTTATTCTATACTTCACGAGGGAAATGTTCGTTATATGACGTTTAATCATGGTGTCGATAAACACAATAATAATATTTTGAATTATGTACATGCTCTATGTTGTCTGTAATGCTAATGAGGTGTTCACCTGAGATGTGGACGACCCTGCACATTGTTACAACATGCGAAAAAAAAAAAAAAAGTTATGACAGCTTGGGACTAGTAGTGCCAAGCCTGAAGGAAGTGGGAGCTGTGAGGCCTTCCTTGTTTCTCTTTATTTTATTCTTTCTTCCTTCTTCCTTCCTTTCTTTCTTCCTTTCTTCCTTCCTTCCTTCCTTCCTTTCTTTCTTTCTTTCTTTCTTTCTTTCTTTCTTTCTTTCTTTCTTTCTTTCTTTCTTTCTTTCTTTCTTTCTTTCTTTCTTTCTTTCTTTCTTTCTTTCTTTCTTTCTTTCTTTCAAGAGAGATTGAAAGCGTAAGAAAGAAATTAAAGTGAAAGACCTCATGGATGAATCTGAATGAACAGCATGAATAAATGTTGGTGTTTAATAAAGGACCGTAACAGTGCATGAACGGGAGCACCTTTCCGTAGTTTCCAGAATGTTTCACTGTATTTTAATGCGAAGCATTTCTTAGCGAACTTCTGCGACTTTGCGCCGTATTCTAGTCTATTCTATCTATCTATCTTATATCTATCTATCTATCTATCTACTATCTATCTATCTATCTATCTATCTATCTATCTATCTATCTATCTATCTATCTATCTATCTATCTATCTATCTATCTCTATCTATCTATCTATCTATCTATCTATCTATCTATCTATCTATCTATCTATCTATCTATAGTCGGGTACAACTTTAGAAAAAAGGAGAGGCCCCGCCCATATGACCGAAGCGCGGCAGCCGATTGCCTCCGCGGCAAAGAAATAGTCCCGCTTCTTCTCCTTGAGCGGAGTCACCGGCCGTCCGGCTCGTGACGTCAGTCTAGAGCGCGCGCCCATTGGTGGAAGCGCGTGTGCATCCGCCTTTGAGGTGCAAATGCCGCTTTTTTCTAAAGTTGTACCCGACTATATCTATCTATCTATCTATCTATCTATCTATCTATCTATCTATCTATCTATCTATCTATCTATCTATCTATCTATCTATCTATCTATCTATCTATCTATCTATCTATCTATCTATCTATCTATCTATCTATCTATCTATCTATCCGCCTACGACTTTGTGCTCTCCTGGCCGTTTCGTTAATCGGATGTATACCAAAATTGGTGTGTCATAACATGGCCTTATTACGAACATAAATGACAGGTCATATCATGAAAATCATGACACGCATGTCATGAACAGCATGATTTACATTCCACGGCCTTGGGGCTCTTGCGGCCGTTCCGTTAATTTCATATACACCAAAATTGGTACGGCGTGACAAGAATTCATGACGAACATAATGACTGGTCTTAACATGCAAATCATGACGCGCATGTCATGTGCAGCATGATTTACATGACATGGTCTTTGGGCGCTCGCGGCCGTTTAAATGAAGGGATATTGCCGCGTCCATATTTGTGTCTGACTATACGCTGGCGACGACAAGGAAGACAACCGGTGCGCTCGAGAGGCGCAGCGAAAAAAGACTGAAGAAGAAGACGTTCTTGGCTGCTGCACGCCTTCAGCGCTATCTTGGAGTACGACACGCCGTACGCCTTTCTGAATAAAGCCCCTGCGTTTTATAACCCGCGACACTGGTGGAGGAGCTGGGTACCATCGCCTCATGATCGGTACTCCTGTGAGCAGCCCTGCATCCAGCCCCACGAGACCGCCACGCGTGGAGACGCCTGTACACCGCTCAAGCCGTCGCCTGCAAGGTCTGAGACCAGAATTTGGCCTTTTACAAGGACCCCCGCTGCCGACAGCCACCCCTGCTCAAGAAATGGCGTTTTCAAGGAGCCCTACGCAGGTAACGGTCCAGAATATTCGGATTCCCGAACCATTTCACGGCCGCCCGAACGAAGATGCGGAAGACTGGCTTGAGGAGTTTGAACGGGTAGCGAAGTCGAACCACTGGAGCCCCGACGAGAAGCTCTTCCACGTATACTTTGCCCTTGAAGACGGTGCGAAGACGTGGTTCATAAACCGCGAGGCAACTCTGACAACATGGGACGAGTTTTGCCGTCGGTTACGCGATACCTTCGGCAACACAGACCGACGTGAAAACGCACAACGCCTTCTTGAGTCACGCATCCAACAGCTACATGAAGGCGTCGCCATGTTTGCCGAGGATATGGTGCGTTTGTTCCACCGCGCTGACCCCAACATGTCCGAGGCTAAGAAGCTAAGCCATCTCATGAGGGGCGTCAGGGAACAGCTGTTTGTTGGTCTCGTGCGCAATCCGCCGACAACAGTCGACGAGTTTATCAGGGAAGCCACCGCAATAGAGCGGGCGCTGCAGCAACGGTACCATCAATGCGATCGCCGAGCCTCCGGTGCACCTGCAGGTGCCGCAGCACTCACTGCGACCGATGAGTGTTCTCTACGCTTACTCATTCGGCAGATCGTGCGCGAGGAGATTGCAAAGGAGAACGCAAGGTGCACATCGCCGTCGCAAGCGCCGCAGCAGCAGGAGTTCACGGTTGCCTCCGTCGCTGAAGTCGTCCGCCAGGAACTTCGGCAAGCGTTTGCCTCTCCCGAGCAATACCCTGATGCGTCGTACCAGCCCAACGCATATACCTACGGTGACGCTGTACGTCGTCCATTGGCTCCAGAACTATCGTACCAGCCGGAAGCATACAGCTATGCAGACGCTGTTCGTCGACCATTGCCCATGCCCGCGCCTCAGTACCGCCAACCGCCACCTGTTGCAGCCTGGGCCCAGCAGGATCCCATAAGGCGACCTCAACTGCGTAAGACGGATATATGGCGCACTGCGGATCGTCGGCCACTGTGTTACAATTGTGGAGAGCCAGGGCACATTTACCGTTTTTGCCCCCATCGTCCAGCTGGGTACCGCGGAAGTGCACCAGCCGCTACGCGCCGACAGTTTTGTGAAAGCCGCGCCCCCATCGACGACGACCTGGATGGCCGGCAGGAGAGCTCCGCTACCTTCCGGACGCGCTCACCATCCCCGGCTCGTTTTGCTTCACCGAGCCGCCGTAGTTTTGCTGACGCCGTTAGAGGTCGGTCTCCCAGCCCACGGCGGGGAAACTGAAAGCAGCGACCTCTGGGGGGAAGGTTGCAGGTCCTCGAATTGCCGAAAATCCCCCATTGTTGCCGAAACATGACGAACAAGAAGATTACGCCGAGAAAACTGTGACTGCCGACCTCACCGTGACAATTGATGGGCTTGAAGTGACGGCCTTAGTCGATACTGGCGCAGACTTTTCTATTATAAGTGAGCGACTGGCAGGCGAACTCAAGAAAGTCAGAACGGAATGGACGGGCCCTTATATTCGAAATGCTGGAGGCCAGGTAATGACGCCTTCAGGCAAATGTACAGCAAGACTCACGATCGGGAATAGAGCTTTTGTAGCCTCATTCGTGATCCTACCGGAGTGCTGCAAACCTCTGATACTAGGAATGGACTTCTTAAGGGAGTACGGCGCCGTTGTCAACATACGTGAAGGCGTGATAACATTTGCCTCTGACAATCCCGTGACCTCGGACGCAGACCAAGACCCCAGGGCGTTACGTGTGGTAGACGAAGACGTCTGCGTGCCGCCGCTGTCATGTAGTCTTGTTTCCGTCAGTTGCAGCGTGCAGTGTAATGAAGACGCCATAGCCGAACGTGCAACTGCCCTTCTCTTCCGTCAAGGCGTTGCCATCGCTCGCGGCATCGTCAGCTTAGTTGATGGCCGTACGGAGGTGCTACTTACCAATTTTTCGAACGAGCGCCGGCACATTGGTAAAGGCACTGCTGTGGCATACCTCGAGGAACTCGACTACTCTTACGACTGCTTTGTTATGCAAGAGGAAGCAACGGCTCGTACAGCACCGCAGGCACCAGATGTCGACATCGGCCCAAGGTTAACGCCCACTGAAAGATGTCGTCTTATGGAACTTCTTGGCCGGTTCAAGGACTGCTTTTCCTCGACGTCACGAGTGGGTCAAACGCCGCTGACTAAACACCGTATAATCACGGAAGAGACAGCAAGACCCATCCGACAGAACCCATATCGCGTCGCTCAGAAAGAACGTGAGGTCATACAGCAGCAGGTCAAGAAGATGCTAGAGGATGATGTGATCCAACCATCACAAAGCCCCTGGGCATCACCGGTGGTACTCGTGAAAAAGAAAGATGGCAGCTTGCGTTTCTGCATTGATTATCGTAAGCTCAACAACGTTACAAAGAAAGATGTTTATCCGCTGCCACGGATCGACGACTCTTTGGACAGGCTATACGGCACGCGCGCTACTTCTCGTCAATGGACCTTAAAAGTGGATACTGGCAAATAGAAGTAGATGAGCGTGACCGAGAAAAGACCGCATTCGTGACGCCTGACGGGCTTTATGAATTCAAAGTCCTCCCTTTCGGTTTATGCTCAGCCCCAGCCACGTTTCAAAGGCTCATGGATACCGTTCTGTCCGGTCTGAAATGGAAAACGTGTCTTGTGTACCTTGACGACGTGATTGTTTTTTCGGCCACGTTTGAAGAACACCTCAAACGGCTGCTGTCTGTCCTTCAAGCCATACGGTCTGCAGGACTCACATTGAAACCAGAAAAATGCCACTTCGGCTTCGAAGAACTTCAGTTCCTGGGGCATGTGGTCAGTCAGGAAGGTGTTAAGCCTGACCCAGACAAAACTGCAGCCGTCGCAAAGTTCGCAAGGCCTGTAGATAAGAAGGCGGTCCGACGTTTCCTGGGTCTTTGTGCCTATTACCGGCGATTTATAGCGGACTTTGCGCACATCGCCTCTCCACTCACCCGCCTCACAAGGGAAGATGTTGCGTTTGTATGGGGCGAAGAGCAAGAAGCGTCGTTCAACGAGTTGCGGCATCGTCTACAAACTCCGCCCGTACTCGCTCACTTCGATGAGGATGCACCAACAGCCATCCATACAGACGCCAGCAATGTGGGCCTCGGCGCTGTTCTTGTTCAGTGCCAAGATGGTGCGGAGAGAGTAGTTGCCTACGCTAGCAGAACCTTGTCCCGTGCTGAGTCTAACTACTCAACAACTGAGAAGGAGTGTCTGGCTGTCGTTTGGGCAGTTGCAAAGTTTCGCCCGTATTTATATGGCCGCGCTTTCCAAGTGGTAAGCGACCACCACTCCCTGTGTTGGTTGACCAACATGAAAGACCCGTCTGGACGTTTGGCACGCTGGAGCTTACGGCTTCAAGAGTACGACATGACCGTAGTCTACAAGTCGGGAAGGCAGCACTTAGATGCCGATTGCCTGTCAAGATCACCGATTAAAGCACCGAGCCCAGAGGATGATGAATGCGCAGGCTTTTTAGGAGTTGTCGATGCGGCTGTCATCTCCCGGCAACAGCAAGACGATCCGGAGCTCAACTCACTAATAGACTTCTTGAATGGACGAGCCACGAAAGCGCCGAGAGTGTTTTCCAGAAATTTATCAGCATTCTGCTTGCGTAATGGAATTCTCTATAAGAAGAATTTCTCATCAACAGGCAAAAGCTATCTTCTGGTAGTTCCGGAAATCCTCCGCAAAGAAATTTTGCAAGCCTGTCATGACGAAGCCACGTCGGGCCACCTCGGTTTCACAAGAACATTGGCACGTATCAAAGAAAAATACTACTGGCCAAGAATAGCAGTGGAGGTGAAACATTACGTGCGAACATGCATTGACTGTCAGCGGCGCAAGGTACCACCGGTCAAACCCGCTGGGCTCTTACATCCCGTTCCAGTACCGGAAACTCCGTTCACTCAAATTGGCATGGACCTTTTGGGCCCATTTCCAACATCGGACAGCGGCAACAAATGGGTTATAGTGGCGACGGACTACCTCACCCGATACGCCGAGACCAAGGCGATTCCGAGCGGCACTGCAGCTGAAGCGGCCCGGTTCTTCATTAGAGAGTTTTAGCTAGTTACGGAAATATGGTACGCAAATACGCTACCGTATGACGGTACTGCTCCTCCTTTCCAGGTCGTTGACCTTTTGCCGATGAAGGCACCACGACACCACAAAAGCTTTTCCGAAAATTACTGTGGGGTTGTCACGCCTCATTGTTGCCCGTCAACCCACGCATTGTTAACGAGACACCTGTCGTTTGGGGTACGTGTTGTCACTGGAACGGAGAGCGGCAAAAGCACAACCAGCGGGAAAGGAGGAACGCTACCGTACTGCCTTACCGTATTTGCGTACCGTATTTCCGTAACTTGCTAAAACTCTCTATTGAGAACATCGTGCTGAGACATGGCGCTCCCGCGGTCGTGATAACAGACAAAGGTACCGCGTTTACAGCCGAGCTGTTGCGCACTGTGCTTACGCTCAGTGGTACAGCGCATAGGCAGACGACAGCTTATCACCCACAAACAAATGGACTTACGGAACGACTGAACAAGACTATCGCCGACATGCTTTGCATGTACGTCGACGTGGAACACAAGAATTGGGACAGGATTTTGCCGTACGTCACATTCGCGTATAATACGGCACGCCAGGAAACGACGAAAATGACACCGTTTGCACTAATTCACGGCAGAGACGTAACTACGATGCTTGATGCTATGCTGCCTCATGACTGTGATTCAGCGACGGACGCCGCAGATTTCACTGAACGCGCCGAGGAAGCAAGACAGCTTGCCCGCCTCAGAATAACTAGCCAGCAAGAACTTGACGCTCAACGGTACAATCTCCGCCATCGATTCGTCACCTTTAAGCCCGGGGAAAGAGTCTGGGTTTGGTTCCCTGTACGACGGCGAGGCCTCTCGGAGAAACTTCTGCGCCGATACTTCGGACCCTACAAGGTTCTGCGCCGCCTTAAGCACCAACCACTGGCAAGCGCCGGCACGCGTTCCACGCGCCTACGCGTCAAATGCGTCGCGGCGCGCCCCGTGGAGGAAAAGGGCGCGCAACCACTGGCAAGCGTCGACTGCGCTAGAGTGTACTAGAAGCTTTTGAGTGGCGCGAGTGGCTGCTTGGGAGCGGGCGTTTCAGCGTGGAATGATGCGGTGGCGCTGGCGTCGACCAATCTTCCCGGGCGGATGGCTGGCAGGCGTTCCGCGTACGTGTTGGTGCCTCTCCGTCGCGCCTATAGTGTGCCGGCCAAGATGATCTCCCGCTTTTTTCTTATTCTTATACTTCCTCTCTTTCATAAATATTAATGCAAATAAAGATTATTTGACGTTATTGTTACTGAAGTTGCTGCTGACCGCACTGAAGCAGCATAGCACATTATACAGTATAAGGAGCGCGTTTGTTTTTTTTTTGCCACGTTTTACAGTGTACAATTAAATGAGAAACCAGCTGGCTGGTACACAACGGAAGCCCTCCCCCCCCCCCCATCTCCCCGAAAAAAAAAAAGAGTATGCTGCCCACAAAACGAAGAACTCTTGGCCCGTTCCATGTAAAACACTAAAGCTGGAATCAAAGGGCGCGTTGCTTGTGGCTGCGTGCACGCACGACAAAAAAGCAGGCTTTATTGACATTGTTTGAAGAACAGCAGAGTTTTTCCAAACCTCCCTTTGATTTTGAAATATGGGATTAGATTCATTGTTGTAGGACCCACAAAAATTCAAATACGTAATACTGCAGAAGAAGGCTTTCAGTGAAACATAGTCATGGAAGATTTTGAGAGTTTAAAAAACGCAGCACCACTGCAAAGCAGAGTCGTAAATGTAATGATAATAATCATTGATAACACAAAAATACAAGGTTTGCATATTTATGCAACAATACATTTGCGAATTAGCAAATTGTAAAAAACAAAATTATAGAGCCAGGATACAAAAATAACATAAACAAAGAAAACACAAAGACAGTGTTTAGGTTGTTTTTCCAAAATACATTTAAATAAAAATATGGTATGGTTGCATAGTCGTTTGAAGGGACACTAAAGTGGAACCATGAATCGGCTTAGATCGATTAATTGTGCTCCGACACCCATAATGCTGCTAAATTTACCATCATAGGCGTGCGCAGGGTTCCCCATTAGGGGGGGCGAAGGTTCATCGCAGCGCCCCCCCACTCTACTAAGTCCATGTATGGGGCAGATTTTGCGCCCCCCCCCGTTCTTCGGTGACTAGAAGGGTCAATGTACGGGGCAGATTTTGCGCCCCCCTCTTAGATGATTAGGGGGGGCGGCCGCCACCCCTGCCCCCCCTGTGCGCACGCCTATGTTTACCATCACAGGCTTATTAATACAAAAAGATTCAAAATCAAAGTTTTATTTTGAGATATCGCGTCAGAATTTGCACGTTCTCTCACTTACAAGCGTCTTCTCGGAAAAATTGTTTTTCTTCTTGGTGTACCTTAAAAAAATTAGGAGTGCAATAAAATATGCACGAAAAATGACATCCTTTTTACGCCACTGTAGCAATTTATAACCTACTCAATTTCAGGTACTGCTGTGCGCTTTGTTTCTCATCCCGCGACGTGTTAAACCCTTCACATAAACATGCATACGTGTGACCACATAAAAACGGATCAGCTGAGCAGTCAATGGCTTGCAATGTTCGTTGCAGCCAACACCCCCAAAATGCTTCTCCTGTTGATTACTGCCAAGACATCCAAGATGCTGTCTTTGTGTAAGTCACTCTTACTGAAACAACCAGTGAAAATTTCTTCAAGTTCACTAATAAAAACAAAAGCTTTCTGTGAAGGGTACAGAAGAACACCGAAATCACAAGATTTTGTGAAAACAGCACCATTTAGGGACTGGCCATCTCATGAAGGCAGCAGAAGCTCATTCATGCATGCACTGCACTTTGGAGCACACATGTTCTAGCAACACAGCCTGCCACATACATAGTACGTAAGCCTGGAGTCCCTATGCTGATTGACGTATGGGTGGTCTGGTGCAGTCAAAGAGCTGCTATGAAGCGAACCTTCAGCACCTTCCAAGTATCCTTCATCAAGCAACAAGACAATCAGTTGCTGCTGCTTATACAAGTTAGCAGGCTTGTCTGCGACAGTGAAAAGCGAGCCCTCTCTGAAACGTGTGATCCAGCAACACTCTTGGCAAGATTATAACAGCTTAGACAATTAATGGTCGTGAGAAATTGTTGCGGAGTGGGATGAGCATTGCATTCAGATGACAGCCTGACAATACCGAAGAGGTTTTCAATTTTATCTTCGCTTAAGCGGCTTGTAATAAGGTATGCATAGGCAATCTCTGCATGTAAGTAGCTTCAACAAAATTGATAATATGCACGCAGTCTCTCACAATGAAATGCGGTTCGAAATGTAATTCGCACACAGCACAATCGGCGTCAAGCGGTTTGTCAAGCCGATGGAGGTTCCGCTCCCAAAGGAGTCGTTGTTCTTCGTCATTCGGGGCCTTAAAAAGGGATAACTTGAGACTTTGTTGCACACGCGGATGTCCATTTGTGCAACCTGGCGCGTAACAATGTTTAAACGCTGTTTTTTTTTACATTTCGCGACCAAAAGAGAGATGCCGGCCATGCCGCCGAGCAAGCCAAGTGGGAAGATTGGGCGATGGCAGCGCCGCCGCTACTTTCGCCGCAAGTCGGGGATGGGAAAGCAAGGGGAGAGCGTTTCGGTCGCGCCACTCAAAAGTTCTAGTACACTCTAACTGCGCCGACGCTCGCTTTCGGCAGAGGCACAGTGTTGCTTGATCTTTTCGTTTAAAACTGTCCATGTACAGCCTAGAACGGTGCGTTATCAATCGAAGCGAATTAGACTGTCGTTAAAATATTGATTGTGCTTCACCCACCACTGTTTTGACTATTTAAGAAGTAATTAACATCGCAATGACCAAAGTAACAACCACGGTATGCACAAGTAATCGACATCGGCGCGTGCGCTGCTAAGTCAGTTCACGTCTGCATCACGGGACACAGCCAACGATGTTTGCGAGATCGCCAACGCTTGTGCGATCGCCTTGTTGACGCCTGTTCACGGCCATGCCACGGCTCTGGGCCATGCTATTAGTGCCCAACACGAATATAATCCTGTTCATGAAAATGGTTCTGCTCCTGTTGCTGCTAAAAAGAAGCGGACGGGAGCGGCGTCGCCCGCACCGTCGGTGGGCTTGACGTCGTTTCTTGGCACGTACTTAGTTACGAAAAAAAAGGAAATAGACGTTTGCTGCAAAGTCCAAACGAGGTGCCCTAAAAATTCGCCGCATAACGACTAATACTTTTCACATTAACAAAAAGACGGCTTTCCCGCGTACCACGGGTGTCACCGTGACTAATATTCTAGCTGCCTAATATGAGTTACAGTTTATTACATGGGCCAACATTGAGAAGTTCGAATCCTGGAGCAAGCATACATACTAACTCAAATTTTTTTCAGTAGCATGGAAACAAGAAACCAACATTACTGGAAACTCACAGTTACTTATGTCCCGTCTAGCAACAAAATGCAGGTAAACTGTAGCACTGCAAGTATGGCCTGACTTTCTTGTTTTCTAATAAATAAATATGCACTGTTCACCACAAAATACGCATCGAGTTCATAATTAAACAGTCTATACTCGCGCCTTATACACTTCCAGGCAGTGCACAAAACATACTCAGATACCTGCTTATTGTTTACTTGCACAGCGTGATGTTTTGATTAAGAAATCATTCAGGTCTATAAAACAAAAAATAATTGACCTATAATTGACTTATACAGCATTTGGTTCATGTAGCGGGATGTGCAAGAGGTCTTTTCTTTGAATTTCAGTGAAATGAAATGAGTGGTATATGATGGTGTCTGTACATTGATTGCATAATCGTTGCTAGGAATGGCTCAGAAAGCAAATTTGCAAGCAGCGCTTTTGGTGAAGATATCGTAGGGCCCGTCCTGTTCCAGAAGCTTTTAACACCTAAAAAACTTTCTAAAGGCTCTAAAAAGCAAAAAATGAAGTAGCATCAAGGTTTATAAACCACCAGGTTCATATACCTACACAACAAAATCCATTAAAATTATCATGAATACGCTGGTGCATCCAGTACATGTTTACACTTCATATTTTACAGCATTTATCGAAGTAATAAACCACACCTGAAACTTCACGATGTGATAGATATCGGTCATAATATTGCAATCAAGCACTGTGTTGAAGGCTTTTGCACGTTGTCTGTAGTTGAAATACCCTCTAACGCAACAAACCACACCTGACACTTCATGATGCGACAGATATCGGTCATAAGATTGCAGCTGAGCACTGTCTAGAAGGCTTTCGCACGTTCTCGGTGGTCTACATATCCGCTAACACAACAAACCACACCTAACACTTCATGGTGCAGCAGATATCGGTCATAATATTTATTTATTTTCAAATACTGCAGCCCAATGCAGGGCTACTGCAGGAGTGGTGTACATGAATACAAAAGGAAAGAATGTATACAGTAATATCGCAATAAGTGCTTCAACAAAAGCAGATATCGCCACCTGTTGAGTGCAACTGGGTAGAAAATGAGAGAAATAGAACACTAATATCATACAAGCGCCTCCAAAAATCAGATACATTCATTTCACGAACCGAACCAGGTACATCATTCCAGTGTTCGTAAATATCAGAAAAAACTGTATTTGAACATGTTAGTGTGCACAAAAAAAAATGGGTTATGTTAAGATTGTGATTGCAGCTGTGCACTGTGTAGAAGGCTTTTGGACGTTGTCTGTAGTCTAAATATCCTCTAACGCAACAAACCACACCTGACACTTCATGATGCGACAGATATCGGTCATAAGATTGGAACCAAGCACTGTGTAGAAGGCCTTTGGACGTCGTCAGTAGTCAAAATACCCTCTAATATAAGAAATCGTGCCTGAAACTTCACGATGCGACAGATATCGGTCATAAGATTGGAACCAAGCACTGTGTAGAAGGCCTTTGGACGTCGTCAGTAGTAAAAATACCCTCTAATATAATAAATCGTGCCTGAAACTTCACGATGCGACAGATATCGGTCATAAGATTGGAACCAAGCAATGTGTAGAAAGCCTTTGGACGTCGTCAGTAGTAAAAATACCCTCTAATATAATAAATCGTGCCTGAAACTTCATGATGCGACAGATATCGGTCATAAGATTGGAACCAAGCACTGTGTAGAAAGCCTTTGGACGTCGTCAGTAGTAAAAATGCCCTCTAATATAATAAATCGTGCCTGAAACTTCACGATGCGACAGATATCGGTCATAAGATTGAAACCAAGCACTGCGTAGAAGGCCTTTGCACGTCGTCAGTAGTCAAAATACCCTCTAACATAATAAATCGTGTCGGAAACTTCATGATACAACAGATATCGATCATAGGATTGTACCAGAGCACCGTATAAAAGTCTTTGGCAAGTTGTCTAACATAGCTAAACTGAATGTCTTCATATTTCAATTATGCTTAAGTGCATGCATAGTCCAAGTTAGTGCATACATAAAGAACTGAACAGAAATGAAATAGTCCTTGCAATACATCCAAGGATTTGTCATTTGAAACCATCAAATAATTATTTCAGCTGGATTCAGTCTGGAGGAAGAGATAAATATGTGCGCAGTTTAGAATGGTCTCACAAGTGTCTGAGGTTCCAGTGAGGCACCGTTTGAATTCCTTCTAAACAAAGAGCAGCACAGTAATATTGCACTTTCATTCCTTCTGCACATACGTGTGATGTCATGCTCTTCTCTTCTTACTATCGTGTCATTGTGCACCTCAGATTTCAATGGAGGTGCTTGTCACTTACAAGCTTTTTAGCAAATTAGCTGTAAACAAAACATGTGTTATATTTAAGTAAACTGTAAAACAATGGAGAAGCGCCACTGTTCACATTCTCCCGTATATGAGTATCAGAAAAGACTAGGGAGAATGTGTGTCAGAATAGACAACCTGCAAAACAAGGCATGTGCAACTGGGCATGTGCTAAGGTGTAGTTGCACGGCAGAGAAGCAGACCAAGAGTCAAGAAGTGAAATAGCAGGCAACACAAGCAGCACTTAATCATGCAACTTTCTTTTTCGATCACCACACTCGCGCACGTTCGAGCTTCTATTTTATACATGAATGTAAATGAGACCGCTGACAGCTGAATGTGTCGGCGTCGCTGGTACCCGGCACGAAAACACGTCACACTGCTACCAACAAGCGCACGCTTGTTGTTAGCTTGGCAACACACGCAAACGATTTGCGCCGAAGACAACCAATGTTTCAGCGTCGTAAAATCCGCAAATCCTCCTCATGTACGTTGTCACATCACCGAAATGCGTTGGCAAGTGCGATGTTCGCTTTCGGCAATGATGAGGCGAATGGCGATGTTGAAAACAAACACACTGCGGTTAAAAACTCCTGCGTAAGCGCCACGCGAAGTCTCTGGCGTCATATATAGTGTCTATGTTTCGACGGAAACAACTATACCATCAATTTCCTTCAACCAAACTTCCTCACATGAGCTGGTTCACACGAACTCGACGGTAGAGGCCTACGCTGAATGCAGACGACACCGCTCTGAATTGACTTCGCGGTAGGCGAGGGCTCACGCTGAGGACTTCAAACCTCCGAAGCATGTTTACACCCGTTCCGAGCGCAGATACACACAAATCAGAGCACAGGAGCAGCGACATGCCGCAGTAGTAGGTGCGATGTTTTCACTCGGTCGTCGATTGCACTCAAGACCGCTCTGAATTGACTTCGCGGTAGGCGAGGGCTCACGCTGAGGACTTCAAACCTCCGAAGCATGTTTACACCCGTTCCGAGCGCAGATACACACAGATCAGAGCACAGGAGCAGCGATATGCCGCAGTAGTAGGTACGATGTTTTCACTCAGTCGACGATCGCACTCAAAACCGGGGCAAGGGCAGCCGGGAAGCATTCGCTGGATTTGTCGGCGTCGCTCGAACTCGGCACGAAACCGCGTCCCACTGGTAGCACTCGCGGTCGTTCGCCGTGTCGTCGACGTACTGGATGACGACGCGGTCACTCAGGAGCGTTTGCGACCGTAGTTTCCGTGCTTGCCCTGCACTCGGGGGTGCCTTCGAAGCGGCGGCCATTAGGCATAGCACTCAGAGGTATCGCGGCCTCTGATTGGTTGGCGCCGCTGGCCCATGCCGGCCTCTGATTGGTTGGCGCGCCGTACGCGTGGTGACGTAAGCGAAAATATCAAAGTCGTCTTGACCCCGCGCGCCTCGAGGCGTATGGACGCGTACAGCCCTCCGCGACCGACGCCGAGAGGCGCATTTGACGCCTAGGCGCGTGCATACGCGTGCATACGCGTGCCAGTGGTTGGGGCTTTAGCGACGTCACGTACGAAGTCGTCGCTGACGGCTCTTCTTGTTCAAAGCGCCGCCAGCATCTGCCTGAGACAGTGCACGTGGTACGCATGAAGCCGTACTTTTCTGAGTGATGTGACCGCCCACTCGCTAACTGCGCATCGACTGCTACTTCGTGAGCATCGAGACGATGCTCGCTCTGGGGGGAGGGTAATGCCGCGTCCATATTTGTGTCTGACTATACGCTGGCGACGACAAGGAAGACAACCGGTGCGCTCGAGAGGCGCAGCGAAAAAAGACTGAAGAAGAAGACGTTCTTGGCTGCTGCACGCCTTCAGCGCTATCTTGGAGTACGACACGCCGTACGCCTTTCTGAATAAAGCCCCTGCGTTTTATAACCCGCGACAATATATACGAAAACTGGTATGACGAAACATTTCTGTATGACGAACATAATTGACACGTGGTGACATGAAAATCATGACATGCATGTCATGTATGACATGATTTACATGCCACGCTCATGGCGCACTCGCGGTCGTTTCGCTAGACTGATATACACCAAAATTGGTATTGTGCTATGTGACTCTATGAAGAACATGAATAACAGGTCGTGGCATGAAAACAATGATATCCATGACATGTATGTCATGATTTACATGCCACGCTCATGGTGCATTTGCGGCCGTTTCGCTTGCATGATATACACCAAAATTGGTATTGCGCGCCACGACCGTATGACGAACGTAAGTGAGAGGTGGTAACATGAAAATCATGACGTGCAAGTCATGTACAACCTGATTTACATGCCACGCTCATGGTGCGCTAGCGGCCGTTTCAGTTGATTGATATACACCAAAATTGGTATTGCGCGAAGTGACTGTATGAAGAACATGAATAACAGTTGGTAAGATGGAAACCATGACATGCATGTCATGTATGTCATGATTTACATGCCACGCTCATGATGCATTCGCGGCCGCTTCGCTAGCTTGACGTACACCAAAATTGGTATTGCGCGCAGCGACTGTATGACGAACGTCAATGAGACGTGGTAACATGAAAATCATGACATGCATGTCATGTATGACATGATTTACATGCCACGCTCATGGCGCACTCGCGGTCGTTTCGCTAGATTGATATACACCAAAATTGGTATTGTGCTATGTGACTGTATGAAGAACATGAATAACAGGTCGTAGCATGACAACCATGACATGTATGTCATGATATACATGCCACGCTCATGATGCATTCGCGGCCGCTTCGCTAGCTTGATGTACACCAATATTGGTATTGCGCGCAGCGACTGTATGACAAACGTAAATGAGACATGGTAACATGAAAATCATGACATGCATGACATGTACAACATGATTTACATGTCATGCTCATGGCGCACTCGTGGCCGTTTCGCTTGCTTGCAGTTTCTCTAGCTTAATATACACCAAAATTGGTATTACGCGAAGCGACTGTATGACGAACGTAAATGAAAGGTGTTAACATGAAAATCATGACATGCATGTCCTGTATGGCTTGATTTACATGCTATACTCGTGGTGCACTCGCGGCCATTTTGCTCGTTTGATATACACCAAAATTGATATTGCGCGATGTGACTGTATGACGAACATAAATGAGAGGTCTTAAAGGGGTCATGAAGCACCCCTTGGGCTGATTGAAAAAACACATCCTGCGGAAAGCTGACATGGCTATGAACTGCTCTGCCAAATATTACAGTCGTGCGCGCCGCGTAATGGCCACAAGCGGAGCGCGAAGTTGCCATTTCCCCAGGCACCCTCTTTTCAAACAGAGGCCGGTTCTCACTCTCGTCGGTGGGCGGGGCGTCTGTCCGCTGTACGTCGCAAGAGACATAGCATGCTTATTGGCCGATAGCCGACGTAAATCGAGAGCGGCGTTCGGATCAGATGCGCTTCTTGCCGCGGGGTGCCGCCACTTGCCGGCGCCGCACTCCTCAGTACACGGTAGCCGCACTCGCGCAAGCGAATCACAGCGGGAGAGCGATCGCGTTTCATGACGCGCGCTGGCGTAACTTCTTTCCCCCATGCCATCCCTCCCTGTCTAGCTTCCAGTGCGCTCGTCGGCACGAGAAAAGAGAGAAAGCGCTGGGAGCGTGCGCCAAACCCCCGTAACTCCGCTGATTCTTGACGGATTCGAGAAATTTTTGCGGCAATCGATTCGGGAGGCAGTACACTCCGATACTGAGGCCATTAGATCATTACTTGGAAAAGTGGTTCATGACCCCTTTAACATGCAAATCATGTTATGCATGTCATGTACGGCATGATTTACATGCCACTGTCATGGTGTGCTTCCGGCCGTTTTGTTAACTGGATATATACCAAAATTGGTATGGCACGACACGAGTGCGTGATGAACATAGGCGACAGGTCATGCATTGTATATACCAGAATGTGCGTTTCATTGACACGGTGTATACTAGATTGTGCATGCATGCGTGCATGGCAAACATGCGATATATGGTGGACTAGATGCCATGGCATGAATGATTTCATTTGGCTCAAAGACAAACAAGGCGATGTATGCAGCTCTTTGCTGGCTGCTTCGCATTACATCGATTCCCACAGTGCGTGGGATCTGCCGAATTTTCTTTTCTGCTTTTTGCCCGTTTTGGGATAAAACAAGAAGTCTCTGCATTATTACGCGTAGAACTTTTGTAATGATTCAAACAAGAGCAGCTTCCGTAACGTTGCAAAAAGTTTCGCGGTTTTCTTCAGACAGAAAGTTTTTCCTTGGTGTCAGGGTACGAACACACTGGCGGCGCGGCACTCTCCCGCCCGCCGCTCACCGCTCGCTCGATGCCGCTTTTCTCTCTTTCTCCCGCGGAGCGTCAAAATCTTTCTCCCGCCGACTCGATCGCTCCGGGACCTATTTTCGCCGCTACCGCCGGCTGCCGCGCAAGCAAACCACCAATCAGCGCCTGCTTTACCTCCTCTTCCTTCTCACGCGGGCTGTCGTCATAGCAACCAGACATTGTTCTCCTCACCCGCGCAACTCCTCTCCGTCTTTCTGGGAGAAATCGCGAGCCGGCAGCAAGCCGGCGGGTGCGCGCTCCTCGACATGTCCGTTCTTGTCTCGTGATTCTCGCGCCGGCAATGTGGACAGCGTGTTGCTGCTTGCCGCGCGGAGGCGCCGACGGGCGGGACGCCGCCGCGGCATGCTTCCCGCCAGTGTGCACGTACCTTCACGCGCATATTGCTTGTGAAGCTACGGAAATTTTTTAGAGTATACGGGTGCGCACGGGGGGGGGGGCAGAGGGCGCGACTGCTTTCCTAATGATCTTAAGGGGGCGCGAAGACTGCCGCATTCCTTGACCCAGTCCGACCTTTGCCAGGCTCATAACCAGGATTACGACCATGCAGGTGTTTTGACGAAAATGGCGGCCGATGACTCCTTGTGTTGCATTCTAAGAACGGTTTACTTCGCACCTTCCGACCCCGGAAAGCCATGGACCAAAGGCAGTCCGCTGTGAGAAGCGGTTCATTGCTTCATTTTCATTTTATTGCGATAGCAATTATATGGACAGTCTCGGCTGGTTTTTGCCGTCGCCGCCGTCATGCTGCGTATATGTGTAAATATGTATATATACGTCAATATCCCAAAGAAAAACAAATAAGAAAAATGCTTCTGAAGCGCGGAATCGAACCAGCGACCTCTCACTTCGCAGCGCAGTGCGCTAAGCACTACTCCACAAAGCGCAGATCCCTCAGGTAGCTAACAGCGAGCGTTATATACACACCATTTACCGTTTGCAGTCCTCCGAGACGGCAGGCGATTATAAGCGTTTCTTCATTACCAGCGAGATGGCGCTAGGAGCGCGACGGGCACACTTAAAGGCGTCGGCCAGCTCTCTCGCTTCTAATATTTGCGCAGGGAGAACCTTGCCCTTCCGCTGTCTGCTACCGCAGTGTTCATGATTCCCAGTAGATGAAGCTACGTGGTAGCTCTCACTAGAGTTAGTGATATACAGTAACTCTAGCTCTCACCGCGCGTCGCGTACGTGTAGCTAAAAGCGTTTCGGATGTCGTGCACGTAACGTACGTTACGTTTGCGTACGTGAAGTCCCCACGTACGTGAAATTAAAACTGTCTACTAGCTGCCGGGTAGTGATGGACGCGCGGTAGTTGCAGCGCGTCCATCACGCGCCGCTTTTCTTGCTATCGCATTCATTGCTTCGCCCTTGCGGCGAAACTGTGACTTTTTTCATTTATGCAGCCATTACGACTCTCGATTTCTTTCGCACTCGACCATTCGGCGAAGGGGGAGGGGAGGGGTATTAAAACTCACCTCCCCCCTTCCCTTAATGGAGAAACCTGCGCACACCTCCGCGTGTTCGTATCTCTTTGATTCACACTTACTTTTCGGACATAATCTCACCGACTATCGTGTAAGCTGCCGATAAACTGGCCCTCACTCACTCTTTTTCCGACACACATTACCAATTCAAACTCTCAGACAGGCAGTCCCGTATCCAGCTTCACATGCACGCAAGCTTTGCGTCACCCGCAAATGTGCTATCTCACGTCGCTGAAATGAGTGTAGAGTGATTACGAGCACCGATGAGTGATTATACCGGTATGCGCGGGAAAGGTTAGCCCATTGGTCAACTATACGTGTCGTGTAATAGCTCAGAGGATGACAGTTTTTGATGAATGTATATATGGTGTGGCAGTGTGGACACGCTGTTACTTCTAAAAGATGTTTGCACGCAGTGCAGCTGTACGCATATGCATCCATGTTAAGCGGCGATCGATGGGATGAAAACAGAAACGTAGCTGTTTTGGGTAGTTGGTGATCCATTATCGCGGAGGTCATGCACGAAGGTTAAACAATGATGTAGGTAAGGACGAGCGTTAGTTCTTGTGAGTGAGTGAGTGAGTGAGTGAGTGAGTGAGTGAGTGAGTGAGTGAGTGAGTGAGTGAGTGAGTGAGTGAGTGTATGAGTCAGTGAGCGAGCGTCTCTTTACCTTTCGTTATTTTATGTAAGCACACACATTCATATATACAGAATGTTCAAGGTATATTTAACTGAAGTATGTACAATGAACAGTGATAACATTCCAGCCTGCACAAACTTTTGTTTTGTGTTTGGCGGCTGGGCAACATCAAATTAAACGTGCGTCAACATCAACATTGCCCCCGAGATACGTTAACAAACGTCAGCATACCTCGGGGGCAATGTAAGAAAGAAAGAGAGAAAAACAGATAGATAGAGAGATAGATAGATGACGAGAGCGAGCGAGAGAGAGAGAACAACTACGCTTCTTCCTCATACATAGCCGTGGACATCGGTGCATACAGCAGGTTTTGATCGCTACAAAATAAATTGATACGCGAACGCAGCACACATGTACACGGGGCCAAGAACCTGATCGAATGGGCTTAAAGCTCGTCGTACAAGATTAAAAAAAAAGAAGGAAAGAAACAGACCCCCTGGCGCATACGCGGGCGCACGATTCGAAGACATTTTCGGTCATGCTGAAAGAAAGAAAGAAAGAAAGAAAGAGAGAAAGAAACAAAGAAAGAAAAAGAAAGAAAGAAAGAAAGAAAGGAAGAAAGAAAGAAAGAAAGAAAGAAAGAAAGAAAGAAAGAAAGAAAGAAAGAAGACGATCCGCTATCGCGGCAAAGCGGCGGATATTCTCGCATCACGAAACATCTTACGATCTCCTTTTTTACTATCCACGCTCAATCTCGGCAATGTCTATACAGAGGCACGTATCTAGAGAGGGCCGCTCGTTGGCGCGGCTAACGACCGGTGGTGCTCGCGGGGCCGCATTTCCGCGATTATGGCGCGCGCGTCCCAAGCGCCGGTCGTTGTCCGGCCAACCACTCTCCTTCTCCTAATCGATGGGCCGCCGATGATGAGGCGCGTTCGGAATGCCGAGCTTTATATCTCCGACGCAAATGTATAACTCGCGTTCATCGCAAAGTCCTTGCAGAAGCCTCAGGCAAGGCTGTAGGACGTCCACTCCCGCCCCCTTACACCACTCGCCACTTTTTCTTATTTCTTGTAAAGGCGTAGGAAAAAAAACAAAAACAAAAAAAAAACGACGAGACCCGCGTGCAATGCGGCATAGTCGTTAACTGAGCTTCTTCGGTGCCATCTCCTCACTCGTAGGTCTATCAAGATTCTCTCCGCGTAGTTGGAAGGGTGAAACAGCTGCGTCGAATCGTAAGTACGTTGGAAGGAGGGGTAGAAGGTGCGAGGAGTGGTATACGGAGGTCCATCTTCCTCGCTTGTCTGTATAATCGTATCGACGACCCACATATGCACTCGAGAACCGCTAGGGAGTCTTTTCTTTTCCTTCTTTTGTTATCGAGTAAACTGATGCGCACGTCGCGTGGGCTCAGTCCGAACCAATTAAGGGGGTGGCGTGCGATACGCTATACGTCTACTCTTTATTTAATTTTTATTTTACGTTATCTTTCTTTTCTTTTTTTTTTTGCTCCTGCGCCATATACTAGCGTAGTCTCATCCACGCCTAGTTACGGCGTGCCACTCTGTTTTTCGTTTCTTTTCTTTTACCCCCTTTATCGCTATCATCTAAGCTGACGGGACTTTCCTGTTAGCGCCACGTGTGGCCGTAACGCTAGACAGGCTCTCCCGCTGGCCGTGGAAACTTGTCGACACGCTTTTGCAGCCTGTTTGCTCTTCTTCTTCGTTATCTGTTTGCATTAATTGAATGGAGATCGCGATGTCCTTCGATGACTGGATGATGCACACTTGAACGAGAAAAAAATGAAGAAAAACAGGAGAGAGGGGAGAGGCAGGGAGCTTAGCCAGTTCATAACAACCGGTCTGCTACCCTACACTGGGGAAAATGATGGGGGAGTCAGAAAGTTAAAGGGCCCCCGACACCAAATTTGGAAACTTGAGATGCTTGTGTTGTTTGATAGTCCTGCATGTGTGGGCACTTCTGGCCGATTATGAGTGACGAACGTTGCCTTTAAGATATTTTAATTTGGTTTTAAAGTAAGCGCGTGAGTGCTCATACGAGTTTTCAGCACCTAGCGACATCGCCACTAGTGTGACGGAGACAGAGGCCCCGTGTGACGTTTCGCGAGTAACGCGAGTACTGTCGACGTCAGATAATATCTGCGGGGCGCGCACAACATCCGGACGGGCACCCGGCGACGACTATTTCTTATGACGTTTCTTATGGTATATAGGCGGGCGTTTTGAACTGACGCAAAATTGTTCTCAATTAATGACGCTAGCATTAATTATACGATGTGTTGGAGCATTTGCGATTCAATTCCGGGATTACTAGACACAAAGCTACAAATTACAGTAAAAATGTCGTAGACAAAAGTTTCGCTGTCACGGGTCCTTTAAAGGAGTACTGACACGATTTGGAAGCATCACAAAATGGACATGTTTAGTTTCTTTGGCTTGCAGTGTTAGCGTTCTCCACATACCGGAGCCAGGAAACACATATAATATGTTTTAGTATGATTTAAAGTTTTGTCGCGCAGCATACGCAAGCCAGCCCCGCCGCAATGGACATTATCGTGATGAGCCAACACAGTTCGCTGGTTTCGCGAACTCTGCGTCCTGCATGCGGCCAAAATCGTCGCTGTCGGAGTCGCTGGACGACTGTTCACTCATCGTTGTTCACGTGAACCACGTGCGACTGACGGTAGACGACAGAGCTGCTGTCCACACGTGACTAGATCTACGTCACACTGTACTGACACGTCATTGTGAAACCGCCCCCCTCGCTATCGAAACCGCAAGCGGTTGTTTAATGTAGCAACATTAAAAATATATTCAATTCGTTCCGAGGCGCCATGACACTCTTTTTAGTGTTCTCGACACGAGTGTTGGTGCTTCGTCTGAGCTGGACGTCTCTTAGAGTAGCGCCCTCTAGGCGAGATCTCTGGCTACCGCCTCGCGTTTATTGTATATCATGGAGATGTGTGTGTCGAGGTGCCCAGACGATACGCACCATGTGTAACCCTGTGGAGTGTATCCTCCTCTGGGCCGCTGCTCACAGTCATAAGCGTGGTAGAAACCCCGGGACGTCTCTGTAACCCAGAGCGACAAAACACAGGTGGGTTTAAAGTTGAACTCCTCGTTCGGCGGTGCTGCTCTGCAATAGACCGACGGCCTTACCTAACCACATTTTACAACTCCACAAGTGGTTGACAGCGGCTTTTACGAACAGAGCTTCAGGGCTTTCTTCGGGAATACGGGGACTGAGATTTGGAGTGACCATAGGCGTGGCCATGGTTCCCCATTACGGAAGAGCTCAAAAGACAACATGCGTCGTAATGGATGAAAAAAAAAATTACAATGAAGCTTTGACGTGCTTCTCACAATGGCTTGCTATTGGTCCCTGGAGAAAAGATGCGAAGTAAACAGTTCTTGGAATCCAAAATCAGGATCCTTCGGCCGACATTTTCATCGAAAACTGGCGTGGCCATAACCCTTCTATTTAAACAATGGCTGTACAAGTCCGACTCAGTAAAAGTACGGGGCAGACATTGCGACCCCTTAGGCAATCAGGTGGGGGCGGCCCCCCTCCCCCTCCAAACGCCCCAGCCACCCGCGAGCACGCCTATGGGAGTGATCATTCACCAGGCCGAGCGTCAGATGCCACCGACGCCATCTTCCGCATCACGCCGCCTATAGTAACGCACCAATATCCTGGTTCGACCTTCCTGCATCATGCATAGAAGGTCGAACGAGGATATTGGTGCGTTACTAGGGTGGCGCTACGCACGGAGCGGTTCGCCGTAAGAGTAAGCGCGCCTTCGTGGATTCGTAGCGTGGGCTGTGTCCCTCGTTCGGGCCCGGCCCCTCTTCGTGCGAGTGCTTCCTCTACAGTGTACCCGATTAGCGATTGGGAGCGGGCACGAGTGCTGCGTATCGTGCAAGTGCGCCTTCAGAGGCAAACCCCCAAGAACGAAAGAGGTGAAGGGTAATTGGAAGCTTGGTAGCGGAGCGCCAGCAGCAGCTGTTGTGGCACAGCGCTTATCGAGCTCTCAGAAGAATGGACGATTAGAGGCACCGTACTGCCCCGCCTCCGCGCATGCGCTCGCCGTACGAAAGAGCGTTGAAGTTCACGGAAAACTTTCTTCGGACGGTTTCTTGTTTTTATCTCGCCCGCAGTGTACGGGAACCACGTCCCTTTGTTTTCCGCGGTCACGCGCTGTTATAGGTCGAGAATTTGACCGGACCTGCGAAGCGGGGAAAAAATTTTAGAAGAAAAAACACAAAAGAAGGTTCGATTGTAGACTTCCTTGGCGATAGCTTTGCTGGTATATAAAGCTGTTGTGCCAGGCATAGCTGGAGGCCGGTCGGTCCGTCCGGACTTCCAGGTCCGTGGGGCCGACCGCATTTTTTTGTGGCCACGTCGGAATGCAAGCGGTGTGCGCTTTTGTCAGGCATTAGGACGGGACAAAGATTCCGCGCGCCGGGATTTCGCACGCTCTAGAGAACGCTAGATGGGGGTCGAGGACGGAAAAGAGGCGGACCACCGGTCTTTTTGTTTGTGGTGTCGGCCAAGGACCTAAGCAGAGGGAAAGAGAGAGAATAAACATTCATTGTTTTCAAGTTAGCGAGAAGGAGCTGTTTTCTTTAGAGGGAGAGAGAGAAATTAACGTTCATTGTTTCAAAAGCCGCTGCGTCGTCTTCATCCATGGCAGGTGGTCCACTTCAATCCAGACAGCCATTGCATTTTCTGCAGCCTCCGGCCTGGTTCACAAGCTGGCGGTGGTCCTTCAAAGTCTAGGCTACGAGAGCAGCCTTCCACCTATCTTTCCGGTCCCGTTTTTTTCGTCTCTTCTTCCTACGCATTTGAATGTTTCCGTCCAAGTCAGTCCATTACCATGGGTCGAAAGTTGGTGTATTCCGAAAGAAAAAAATTTCGGAAAATCTTCGGAGGCAGACGGAGAAATTAGGGCAGGATGGTCCACCTAACGAACGCCCGGCATTCTAAAAAAACATTGTCAGGCTTGAGCCTGTTGTTGTTGTTGTACCTCTGCCACATGGCTCACACCCACTCCGGGGCGTGCCATTTATGACTTCGTCATTGTAAACCGTTGTCTTCATCACAGAACGGGACACTCTACTGCCTTGATTGTGTAATTGTGAGACTGAAGCCGTATGCGCCGTCCCCCGGTACTTCCGTGAGATGCACCTGGTCGGCGCCTTTACGCCGCGGGGTAATGTCGTGCCATGTCATGTAGTGGGTTAAGGGCCCGCACTGTGAGAGTGACAAGGGTCGGCAACGACGAAATAATCAATGGAGAGGCTCCAGACTGACATCTGTCATTGCCTCTGCTTGTAAATATGTGTAAATGTACGTCCTACTCGTAGCATTATTCCCGACGGTGTTACCAGGGAAAAATAAAAATAAAAGGAGGGACAGAGAGATGGAACAGCGCAAGCACCAATGCACATGGTGGCTAACTGAGATGGCGCCAGAGGAGAAGCGAGTTGACTTGTTGGTGCGAACAGTGCGGCAATAAAAACCGAAAGATAAGTTCGACGAGCCTGGTAATCACACACCAGAACTCCGTTTGAAAGGCGAACTTGCACGCCATGAACAAATCTTTTCAGGGGGCGTTGGTGTGGCTCTGGCGCGCCAGAATCATCTACGCATGGCAGAAGTGATCACGAACGACGGACGTGTGGAACAGGAGTCACCACATTAGATGTGGCATGCAGCACAATTTTGAATGATTTACCAATCGACAGGAGTAGAACTTGGTCGCTCCCTTTTGCAACGGGCAAGTGATCAACGTGAACTCTGGAGACAATACAGCGCTTGTTGTTATTCCTACCTGTGTACGCCGTCTTGCTTTTCGCGCTGCTTACTTCCATGGAACCATACCAAGTGGCCCTGCTAGCTACACTTCTGGATACAAGTTCCTGAAGCTCAAATTTGTTACTTCGCGTCTGGTGCTTTCTATCACCATCTATACCCGCCCTGGCGTTCTTCAAATGCAATAGCTTATTTAGTAAGTGAAGACTGCAAGAAAAGGAGGTTACTGTTGAGAAGTATACATATATACGTATCAGTCAGAGTGTGCTGATGCTCTTAAATGGAAACGAACAGGTAACCTGCGTTGAGTTTACAACCGCCCCGTTTGCTCTGTCTCTGAGTTGTTTGGTTCATTCTCTGTGAATGCCCGTGGCAAAAATGAGACACTATGAGCAACGTGTATGTTCCGCGCACAGCGATTGCTTCTAAGCTTTTGTGTATGCCGGAGTCATCGTTACGCAGTCATGGCTGTAGTGGAAGTTCCACACTGTCATGACAACGTCGTTCTTTCTCTGTCTCTTGATAATTTTGTGTCTGAAAAACTGTGTTCTAGCATCAAACAGTGACCAGTCTGTCTTGACAAAGCCGATCGAAACAAGTCTATACGTGGCAAGCATACATTGTGTCCCACAAGACAACATTAGTTCAGTTAGCTTCAGCGATGCGACAAATTATAAAACTCGAATGGGCCGGTACCCCAATTCCTAATGACCCCAGTTTCCCATGCTACCGAAAACGCCGCCAATTTGGTGATGACGATGATGATGATATTCTCTTCCTGATAGCGCTCACCCACAAAGGAGGCCGCCAATTTGCTACGCAATACTATTCCAGAACAAGATTTTTTTTTCCTATTTGCGGGCAAACTCCGAAAGAGACGCCGGTTCCCCGCGTCCAGTGGCCTGTTTCAAAAGTTTGCTCCAATTCCAGACCAACGATGGCGTTTCCTTTTGTGTTGCCCAATCTGGCCGCTGCGTGGAGCAGTTCGCGGACCGCCCAGCCCCAAACTAGTAGAAATGTAGGCAAACATCGGCGGGGAAGACACGACAATGGACACACTGAGCAATAATGAGCCCGAAATTAAGTTTCGAGTACGGCTTGCAACGTTATTTCGGCGGGCGGTCCCATTTCTTCGACAGCGGCAGACGCACTCTTTCTCTACTCGGAACAATAGAATTCCCACGGATAACATGCACGCAGCAGTCGCACGCACGCATACTGCCGAATGTTTCTCGAGTTAAGCGCACACAGTCTAAAACTAGCTCGCCATGTGGCAGCACGTATGGCCTTACATCTCGGCAGTCGCGCATTCCCTCACGGCAAGCAGCGCCGGGCACGATTCCACGTCTGGGAAAAGAGCTTCTCGTAAGACGTAAAAGAACAAAGAAAAGAAAAAGACCACCAGAAGGCAGGAACGAATTCAAGATCGCCACCCAAAGAAAGAAAATGGCGGTACTAAATTGGCCATCCGCTGGCCAAAGACCTGTGTTTAGCCGATTCCCCAAGCCGCCGCTTTTCAGCGATCAGCGCGTACTTTTCGGGCCGCTTCCGCCATCATCGTGGTCTGTTCACAAGAATTTTTTGTCGTCTGCTTCGAGTACCGAACAGATTCGGCCGATGCGTCGGCAGCCGCGTTGATTTGTACGAGAAACCTGTATATTATAAATGCGTGGCTCCCTACATAAACGCCGCTTTCTGCCGCCGCCGAATTGTGGCGCTCGTATTATATACCAAGTGTAGTGGGATTTCCCCGCGGCGGTGTACGTGTGAACGGCACACGCAATCGGACCGCCAGCACTTGGTATCATAGTAATTTCGGTGGCCCTGATGGCGCCGCAGCGCGTTGCGTCGTGACTGAAGACGGCTACGCATGCCACCGTATCCTTTCAGTTTTTCTTTCTTCTTCTTTTTTTTTTGAGACGTGTATGTTTAGATGTGCGTATTGCAGAGTAGTGAATACGCGACTTCCGGTTCCCGCCACTGCGCTTGAATTTGTCTGCTCGTTGATGGACGAGCGTCCTGCAGTGAAGCTTTATATGTCTAGGAGGTGGGAAACTGTGGCGGTCCGTGAGTCCGTGAGTGCGCAGAAACTGTAATGAAGAAAGCAATACTGCAGCATACGTTTGCACTAGGGTCTTCGCGCTTGCGCTAGTTTCTTTTCAGGTTTTGTCAGCATATGTAGGTAAGGATGATACCCGCCGCAGCATGAATCGCTACCCGTAAAATCCTTTATGTGTTCTTAATGCCCTTTAACCTAACGTCACCAAACGCAAAGTTTGAAGCACGCATCTGTAAAGTGTAGTGACAGAAATCAAAAGCTACAACAGAAGGCACTTGGGTAGATCCCAGCGCGTGGTAAACACCGAGGCCGCACGCTTCAGCCTCGCTGGGCGGTGATTTTTTTAGGGGCGAAGCTCCTAAAGCCGTGGGTCTGTCCCTCCTAGCTCGTACGTGACCGCCTATGCCGCGCGTATGTGCCAGTGGTGATGCCAACGAAGCAGCGCGAGTGTTCTTGGCCCGCACAGGGACGAAGAAGACGTTGCAGTTCTTTCTCTGATCGATAAAGCGTGTTTGTTTGTCTGTCGTGCTCCGTGTCCTCGTCGATCCCACGTCGTTACACTGGTGGAGGTAAGGGGTAAACTTCATGCTTGGCACTCCATCGCGGAGCCGACAATCGAGCCCGGAATCGCCACCACGCGTCGAAACACCGGTCCACCGATTCAGTCGCCGTCTGCTAGTCGCCGCCATGACCGTGTACCTCGCACCACACCTGTCTATCGGGGACGTCAAGTCGTTTATAGACGCTGCGTTACGTGACTACGACAACAAGTACAAGAACCGTCCGTTTGTGCTGGTTGGGGACTTCAACGTGGACCTCATTGCCAATGACTGGATCGTGCAGCACATGCTTTCCAAATACGCACTCAGATGTATCCATATGCAACCTAACACGATCCGAGGGACGTGCATAGACTTAGTGTTTGCAAACTTCCCACTGCAGCCAGTACAAGAACCTCTCTCGCTTCACTTCACGGACCATAAGGCCGTCATAATGAAGGGACCTCGCAATCCAGCCGCCATGACAACGACGAAATGAAAAGAACAAACGAAGAAACGAAACAACAAACGAACAAGAACAAAATAAACGTTGATTTTGTATAATATACGCACAGTCTTACGTCTTTCTAATGATGTAATGGGCTATCTTTCACGGGAGAGTTACGGTTTACCGATGATCTCCCCCCCTCTCGAGCTTCGCGCACTTATCATCATTCATTCCGTGGATATGGCGTGATTTTTTTTGTCCAGTTTTAACAGCGGAACTGTTTGATTCGAGCCTGGACCGTACGCATGTCTGCCCGGTGTCACGCAGGTCACGTGATCAAAACGGGGAGTGAATTAAGAAATAAATGAAACGAAATGATGATGATGCTCGAAATTATGAGGATGACGACGATGATGCTAAATGATGATCGAAAGGGTACTAAGCTGTCTTACTCTACCCTCACATACACGCTCGCTCTTACAGCGTCGCTGACTGACGGTGCCACCCTAACTGATGGTCTAGTGGTTATGGTGCTCGGGAGCTGATCCGAAGGCCGCGGGATCGAATCCCAGTCGCGGCGGCCGCATTTTCGATGGAAGCGAAATATGCCCGAGGCCCGTGTATAAATTTAACGTGCGCGTTAAAGAACCCCTGGCGGTCGAAAATTTCAGGAGCCCACCACTACGTCGTCCCTCATAATCGTGTCGTTGTTGTGGGACGTCAAACCCAAACAGTTATTTTAGCAAATGACTGAGTTTTTTTTCCCTCTCTGCTGTCTGATAGGGCTGTCTTGTGTTTTCGTCTGTCGTGTGTGTGTGTGCGTGTGTCGCGTGTCACAGCTAGGGTCTACCGCCGCCGGCGTTTCTTTTGTACACAGCGTGCGTGCATGCCTCGATGCACTCGTTCAGAGCAGCCGTGGCGCGCGCACCAGTTCTTTCTTCTCGGCAGGTCCACGCGCGTGACCCGTTTCGGAAACTGACCGCTATCGGCCAGCGGCCGGAAACAGGCAGGCGGCGGCCTTGAGTGACCGCGATCGACCTCCCCGGCAAAATAGGCTCCCCAAATCACTCGCGGTAATCCGCCGGACCCCCGCGCAATTGTTCGATGCTTGTTGGATTTTGCACAGCCGATTACGCGAGCTTGAGAATTCGCCTAGGTTTGAGAAAGAGGCCGGGCATGGGAGGGGCAGGGGGGACCATATTTGGAATAGTGTGATTTCTGGAGCGCAACGATATTTTTTGGGGGGCTTTGGTACCATCGGTTATCGAATAGCGTCATTGTGACTTGCAATGTCTTGTAGAGGCTGCACAGCGGCTCGACGACACGGACAGCATTAACCGCGGTTAAGCTAACCACGGTTACAGGTCACTACATGGCAGGCGTAACCGCGGTTCGTCTCCCAACCATGGTTATCGCAAACCGAGCTATAGTCGGATACAACTTAAAAAGGCAGGAGAGGCCCCGCCCAGACAACCGAAGCGCGGCAGCCGATCGCCTCCGCGACTAAAGAAATAGTCCCACTCATGCACGCGCCACCGATGTAGGGCTGTGCGAATAGTGAATTTCGGAACCGAATCGAATACGAATCGAATAGTGATGACACCGAATCGAATACGAATACTAATCGAATACTCTTCGAATAGTTTTCGAATAGTAAGACAACCATTCTCAAAACGGTACTAGAACTACACAACGTTTTTTTAAAAGAAATATCCACAAACTTTCACCAAAGAGCATTACGCTTACTTTTAACAGACTCAAAATACCACAGTTATGAAAACTGAGGTAAGCTCGTACGCAGCAGCGACCCGAGCCTTCGAAATATTTTGTAACTGCAGGTTGAAATATAAAGTGACGGCAGATACTTTGTCGCCTGCTTTTAAATAAAACTGAGACATAATATCTAAACAATTTTGAACCGAACACCATGCATACAGCTAAGGCGGTAATGAAACATAAACCTGCCATCGCAACATGGTCCTCGGCACTGAAGGCACGTAGACATCGGTGTTGAAAGCTGTATCTGCAAGAACAATTTACGCAAACACAACCCTTGCATCTATTGCTATTCATGAAGCTGAATGCAGGTGCACCTTCAGTTATTACAAGATGAAGTCAGGAACTGATTAATGCGATGCAGCTGCAGCATAGTAAAAACTGAGTGAGTGTGGAGCTTCCATTAAAAAAAAGAAAAACGCCTTCATCTGGCAATCAATATAGCGTCGGTAGTTTCGTAAAAGCTTGGGCTGCATGCAAAGTCGTAATTTAGCGATTAAAAAAAGAAAAATGGCCTTTAACTGTTCCAAAATTTCATTGTTTTGGGATTCTCCCGTCGGCGCTAATTATTCGAAAACTATTCGAAAAATATTCGGTATTTCGAGTATGTACTATTCGATTCGAGTACCGAATCGAATAGTATGCTATTCGATTTGTTATTCGAAATTTTCGAATATTCGCACACCCCTACACCGATGTTCTCCGAAGGCGGAGCCCCCGGCCGTCCCGCTAATGACGTCAGTCTCGAGTGCGCGCCCATTGGTGCAGGCTTGTGTTCATCCGCCTTTGAGGAGGAAATACCGCTGCCTTCTAAAGTTTGTACCCGACTATAGGTAAGCACGCTTTATCCTCACCAGCCGAGAAGCTCACAAGATGACGGACAAGCTGCTAGTGCACTAGCCGCGAACCGGCGAAAGCATACTGGACAGCTTCGCGCTGTTTTAAAGAATTTCGCGGAAGGCTTTTGTATGCTTATAGTTGGAAGCTCTATTTGGTTATACCGAAGAAGCGTGTCTGGCTTTTGCATGGCATGGCTGCAAGTCCAAGCCAAACACGCATGCCGGAATACGGTTTTTGTTGACGCTTCGGCCTGGACATGAACGTCTGAACTCCACCTTTGAAGTAAATCTCATGTGGTTTAGCTGCGATTCAATTTCATCGTTCTATTAAAGGCTTGTTTGTGTGAACTGATGTGTTGAAAAGTGCTAACTTTAATTTGGCTACATAAACAAGGGGTTACGTTTATAACCAAGGCGTGACGTCCTACTGCGCAGCCGCTTCTTTTGCGTTAGGAGTCTGGTTCTCGCGAATATGACGCGACTTCGTCGAGTTATAGGAGTCGAAGGGATGAGATGAACCGACAATTCGTCTACACAACCTCCATGTTATCGACGCTACAGATGTCTTTACATGGATACGTCAGAAGAGTTTAACGTGTCGACTTTCGAGCGTGTCGTGTTGCGCCTGAAGGCGAACGAAGATTTGTCTGCGCGTCCTTAAGCGCTTTGTTGCTTAGCTTTTTACGCACGCGCTGAAACGAACTCCGAACATGGAAGATGCTTTTGGCGAGAGAGACAGATGGCATAAATTATGAATACACTCTTTTTCATGTAGTCATGTAGTCGACTGAGCACGTCGACGTAATTTAGCTAAAATGACTGTACATTTTTGCTAAAGTAGAGGTTTTAAGTTTCCCTATAAAGGATGTAGTCGTATGTTGCAATCTTGCTCAATGTCACATACTGTGTTGATTGTAAAAGCGAGGAGCATACAAGACCGTTAATTTACACTTCTTGTGGGACAGAGAGATCCATTTTGAATTATCTTTAAGGTCGAATAAGAACAACGGCCAAAATGAATTTTTAGATGTGAAGCATCTTATAGCGGAGTTCAATCCGGTGGTGGTGGTGGTGTGCGGCGTGACCACCCTTACTGCGCATGCGCGAACCCTCTCCCCTCCCCCTCTCCACTTCCCCTCTCCCCTTTCCCCTCACCACTCCCCCTCTGAAACGGGGGCTCTACGTGGCGAAACACTGCTTCGCATCGCCTCATGGTCCCCCTTTAGCGGGAGATGGTGTGATTTTTTTCTACTTCTCTGAAGACGTCTGTAACGCCTTCTTCTTTAAATTATATTTTCTTAAGAGGACATCTTAGAGCTTTTATTTGGCACCCGCTACTCCATTTAACAGATAATATATAGGATCCGTGAAAGTCATAGCATTTTTTTCCTCTCGTGGTCCAGTGGTTACGGTGCTCGACTGCTGATCCGAAGGTTGCGGAATCGAATCCCGGACGCGGCGGCCGCATCTCGATGGAGGCGAAATGCTAGAGGCCCGTGTGCTTAAATTTAGGCGTACGTTAAGTAACACCAGAAGGTAAAATTTTCCGGAGCCCTCCACTATGGCGTCCCTCATAATTATATCGTGGTTTTGGGACGTTAAACCCCAACAATTGTTACCTTGCTGTCTCGTCTGTAAAGCTAATGCCTCGAGGTCGTTCACGTAATTCTTGAACATCTTGAAAACAGCTCAAAAACGACACGGACAAAAGAAATACGAGGACACACCATAGTCCTTCTATCTTCTTTTGTCCGTGTCGTTTTCACGCAGTTTTCAACAGATTCAAGAGCTATTACAAACTAGCCCAGCTATCAATTCTTTTAATGTCCGATTAATAATCATGAAAGCCTCTACGCATCGTGGCCATACCTGCTTTCTGCCAGTCGCAGCCGAAGGGTCGTCGAGTGGAGAAATCTTTTTGAAAGTGCGACCGGGCGCAGTTTGCGTGTCGCGTCATCATGCAGGCGGCCGCCGCGCGTCGAGATTGCACTCATCAAGGGCCGACAGAACGGTGAAGCCAGCTCGCCAAAGACAGTGCATTGTCCGGACGGAAGTTTGTCTCGCAGTTAGACGACGCGCGAGGTCGGGGCACGTCCATCTCTTTCATCGCCGAGGGAAAAAGTGTTACGACCGTGCTGACCCTTCACCGGACTTCCCTTTTGGATAATAACAGGGGGCGTATCACAGCTGCGTGCACATTTCTGTTTTTTGTTACTTTGCACGCGGTCGCACGAGGCGACGTAATTGGGGACGACTCCCTCTAACGTTGTGTGTGCGTGTGTGTGGTGGGGGAGGGGGGGGGTGGGGGGTCACGTCCCAAAACGAAGTTGCACGTGGGCTTAATGTGAAGAGAGAGCCAGAGTTCCCTCGCGACCCTTCATTTTGCCGCCTATAACCGGCCTTTATGGCACGTCAGGAAAGCGGCGCCGAAAAGGCCGGTTACAGGCGGCCGAATGAAAGGACCTCAATATCGAGTTCCGCAGGAAGCGGAGAAGGTTTTCGTCGCTCCTGCGGAACTCGCCATTTCGGCGGCGTGGCTCGCGGAAACGTGTGTTAACGAGCTGGGCTTTTATTCGTGCGGCGCAGTTAACGGGGCCGGGTCGACGGGGGTATACATCACGAAGGTTCGCGGTCCGTGCCAACAGCAAGACAAACACGCGTTGGCCGCGAGTGCCGTATTGTATACCGAGAGGACGATTACGGGGGACCCACAACGGAAGGACCGTGGCCCACGGCGCGATTGCTGTCTCGTAGTGTTGAAAGTGCGTTAGCGTGGAGCGCTGTCTGCGTGTGTAGTGATTTGTCTTCTACTTCCGGGACAGATGGTGAGCGTTGAAAAAGCTGGACGGCCGGGTAAAATGGAGGATAGATACGACTGAAGAAAGCACTCGGCCCTCTGGCCTGGTTAAAGCATGCTTGACAGAACGGATGTGCTGGGTAAGAATCGGGTTAAACTAGGTTAAACGTTAAACAGGTTATAGTTAGGCTCTCTTTTCGGACAAACTGGCTTCACGCGGGGCATTGGACAAAGCTTTCTGTGTTGAAAGCCATATACGCCAGTTGCTTTATGAATTCAGACAAGATAGAAGTTCAGGGGAAGATGCACGCTAAAGGTGATGAAAAAAAAAAAAAGCCTTGTCCACTTGTAACGTTGGCTATAAACAACATTCCTCCATCAACGATTTTGATAAGAAGGCGCAGGGTTCTCTCTCCGCAGCCCCGTTAACTATACTACCTTTAGCTACAAGCTAGTTGATTTAAAACAAAACAGAGACGGAGAGGGCGAATTTATTAGAAGGCAGAGAGGTCGTCCTGAGCGATTTAAAATAAACGCTTCAACATAGGCTAGGGGATGATAGGGCGATAAGAAATAGATAGCCAGAAGCGCGAGAACGGAATGTATAGCGAGGAATTCGCCCTTGTATCCGACACACTGTTGTCTGAAATAAAAAGCTGAAATGAAATGAAATGAATTAATGCTCCAGGAAGGCGTTGGTACCCGGTTCCATAGACGCACCAGGGCGAAAGTTTCTTCCGAAAGCGAGGTATTCATTTCAGCTATTTCCAGTGCACGAAGATTTTCAGGTTCGTGCTGTACTTTCGCATTGATGTCGACTCTTCTATTCAATTCATGCGCACACACGTGTTGTGAGAGTGTAGCATTGGTTATCCTCACCGCAAAATACCTGGTACGCTTCACAAGGTACCTCAAAACTTTTTCGAAGACCCGGGCCGAGCATGAAGTATAACTACAATTGCTATGGTTTTGAGGGTCGACTAAGAGAAGTTGATCTGACTCACACCGAAACCAATCTGGCAGTGATGACATCCATCTTGCCGAGAGTGGCGAGCTAAACCACACCGTTCGTCGGCGGTTTGACCGAACTCGCCTCGACGCTCGCTCGTGATGACCCGCCAGCTCTTGCGCAAGCTTGGCGACCGGATTTTCATTCTGCCATGCCGATTCGATACGATTTTATCGGATTGGTGTAAACGTATAGCTTACAGTGGTGTAGCGGCTTCTTTTTCGAATGCGGTCCGGCCGTTGTGGGAGCACAACGTACATGGTAAGCGCATGCTCGAGCTATGTTTGCGCTCATAATATAAAGGAAGGCAGTCTTCTCAGCCTAAACTATGGTATGGCCGATTATAGTACGAGAAGCTAGCATGGCTGTGTCCAAGGGCTCGCTACGTTAAAATATCATTCACGTATATTTTGGAAATACACAACTCAAGGAATATAAATTGACCTTCAGTGTGCGCGGATTGGTAGATTAAAAGAAGAACACAGAGAGAACACAGACGTATACGGGTCAACGAGGCGAAGTTCTTCCAATCAGCGCACACCCGATGTCACCATGAACCAACTAGGCCCATTCATTGCCTTGCTAAGGAATACAAGTATATGCGAGGACAGTGTTCTCGGCCGTGCAACAATGCCCTCGCTACTCAGCAATTCCACTGCGTTCGTAAAATGAATGACCATAGCCGATGGTGCTCAGTCAACGACAACCCCGCACTTGACGCGGAGAGCGCGCAAGCCCACTTGCATGACTAACTGGACCAACGGTATGACGTGCCTTTCCGGTCCAGCTCGCTTCGATTTGCGCCCTTTCGTCTCCGTTGTTTGCTCACCGCGCGAAGAACGTCCTGACACGTTTGCACACGAGTCCGTCTCGTGAACTCATTGGGCACGCGTGTGCACGGCCGCTCTCTCCTGGAGGGCCACGAGAAGGCAACGGCCAGGCGGCCCATTCTTGTTCCGTTCATCCGTCATAGTCGTGACTCGAGATATACGACCGACGGCGCCCGACTGGCCTGTAATAATGCCCGGCCAATTACGCCGCTCACGCAAGGGATTACCCCCCTCCGGCCTTCGTCATGAGCCCCTTTTGTTTTCCATAGATCGGCGCTATGCGACAGTGCGTAGCTTGCCATGTGCTGGCCGTTTGTCCCTACTTCGCGGCGTACGAGGACGTCTGCGACCGCATTCGCGAATGTTTTTGCTCGCGCGAAATTTTTCTCACTGACCGGCAGCCTTTGATAATAACAATTTTGCTACACACACACACACACACACACACACACACACACACACACACACACACACCACACACACACACACACACAAACACACACACACACACACACACACACACACACACACACACACACACACACACACACACACACACACACACACACACACACACACACACACACACACACACACACACACACACACACACACACACACACACACACGCCTGTTTCGACTTATGAACTGTTTTGTTCTTACGAACTCTACTAGCGCTAGGAAGCTGCCCGAAAACGTGCATTAGGGACAAATTCACAAACCTTTTCGTTCCCGGTTGTTCGCATTTGGCTGGTCGCTCTCGATAACAATATGTCCTACATCAGTATTGGTTGATATTTTTTTTTACAAAAAGAAATTACAGCGTATGTGCTTCTTGTGGATATGGATGCAATTGACAAATTTGCAAGGCTTTTCGGTTCGTAAGAGCTGTTTGCAGTTTGATTGGCTATACTATTGCTAATGATATTTCTGCTGGCGTCTGTTCCTGTGAATTGTTCTGCCATGACAACTGTTCTTTTGAAGTGCCCGAAATTTGATACGAAATATTCGTTACATTGGAGACCTGAGCACGTTTTGTCGATAGAAATCCTTGCTGTACAATGCAAAATCACGCTTGCATTTGCAGCTTGTCTCTGCCACAACAATCGTTATTTCCCACTATCGGTGCTGCAAAGTTTCTGTTACATTCTACACTCTTGATTTTATTATATATGCTTAGCGAAATCCGAAAGTTTCATTCTCTTATTTATATTGTTCTTTTATTCGAACCTACTCATTCTTTAAATGACCCAATACTCTTCAGTGATGACATACCACTAGCTTTCACGAAAACGACTGGCGACATTCGTGGACGTGACTGGCCCATACGACCGACTGTGTCGGCACCCAGTGACGCCGTTTACTCTTCTAAATCTTTTTTTTCTTTCTTCTTCTTTTTTTTTTTTTGAGAAACAGTGGTTTATGCCGAGGTCTTCCGCAGATGTTCGTTGCACGGGCGCAAACGAAGTGACGTCATCGCCTGACACGGTGGCTGCGTGACCCACATATGGTGGCACCCGACCTGCTTTAGGCCGCACAAGAGCTGTTTCCAACCGTTTTGCACCTTTCTGGGGATTTAAATGCATTTGTAGGCATTTGCTAGATACAGTTAAATATCTTATTTTTGGTAGCAATGACCGCGAGTTATCGCATCGGTCTTGTTGAGATTGGTTCTCGATACCGAGGAATCAGGACACACAGCCGATGATCACACGCTGCAGTGGAACGGTGAAGTTGTTATGGTCTCAGCGACAAATTCTGAAGGCAGCACTGAATTTGCAACGCTGTTCGAGCCTGTTGCTGCAGGGATTTCTCGGTACGTTTGGGCAAAGCACCGGCAGTGCGCTACGCAACGCGAATGCACTGCCGGATTTCCTAAGGAAAACAGGCATTAAATAAACCTTGCGAATGTCACTTGCCTATGCATGCGGGATTGTACGCGTTATTTAAGTGCATACGAGATCACTGTGCGTACCATATCCATTGCCCAACATCTGCTTGCCTAATTGCTACGGTCCAGTAATGATGATTTATATTGGCGTCTAGTTTAAACAAAGAAAGACTGCGAAACAAGCCAAGTGGTGACAGAAGGAGACATGGAAAGTCTGATGCCTAAAGCTGAGTATGGGGCGTCAACACCCATACTCAACTTACACATTCAAGAAATAAGGGGGTGGGGGTGGGGGGGGGGGGGCAAGACATTTTGATTCACACCATCGATCGAATCCGCCTGTGGTGCTATAGCTACAAATGCGATTGTTCGAACTCTTATGTAAGCCCTTCTTGTGTTCTATGAATAAACTTCTTTTCGATGTCACTTCAATGAAGCGTAAATAGTGAGGCGGAGAACTCGGAATTGGTAACAGAATATGCTTTTGAGAAGTCATCACTCAGGTACATATAGTATTATGACCTTTCAACGCATAACCAGACTCGTGAACACGTGATCTGAAGCACAGCGCACGGCTCTGGCCGGGTGGTGGACCTCTACTCTTCGTGATAACCAAGTCCCTTGTGGATACGTGATTCTCGCGCACCCGTTATCTAGTGCGTTGTCCAGGTTGGGATCCGCTAACCGGCGGGGTGACGGTGCGTATTCTCGGCCGTGCACGTGACCGAAGAAAACGCGCAAAAAGAAAATGCGGGTGGCGACGCCACCTCGATGTTCCCGCACCAATCGCCATGACGTCATAAATTTTGACTGCGTCTAGTAGGGCCTACGTCGTTCCTAAACGGTGGCAATGAAGTAAATTGTCCTCTGAGGGGGGCCTGAGACTTAAAATACGAAGTTTTAGAAAATTTCCTTGGGCCAATGTCGCCAAAATAGGAAAACTGCACACTGAAATCCGTAACATCACGCGCGAAATTAAAAAAAAGAAGAGATTTTTTGAAATTGATTTTTTACTCCATTACTAAGGCCATGATGGTGGAATTAAAGACATTGGAGTTTTAAGGGTAACAGCTTGGAGGACGCTTGAGCTTCGCCTTGAAGAGTAGAACGCGATAGCGTAATCAGGTTCCACGCGGATCGCCTTTTCGATTGCTAGCCTGGCTTCGGTTCTCGGTGCATGCCTCAACCGTGAATGCCTCAAACGAACGACACAGTCGTTTGTCTTCTCACGGCACGGTTGGCTAGGATTTTAAGCTATCCTAGAATGCCTACAGCAAGTTTGTTTGTTTGTTTGTTTGCCCTAAGGAGACTGGCAAGTAAAGTTATTAGGTACTCACTACGCCAGAATTCTTCCTTTTTGCGAATCAGCGAAGGGCCCACTACGCGTCCGCAGGGCCACACGCGAACCTACGCAGCTGCTCACTTTGTTGATGCTTTTGCAACTGATAATGATTAAATTTGTCTGAGCGCTTTGTAATGGGCGGGCCTTTAAAAGAAGCACTCGTTGCGCAATTCACATGTCTTGACGCCTGGCGCGATTCTACGCTTCAGCCACGCAATATTACATGCGTTAAAGAGACTCCTTCCACCTCATGAAATTAATATAGTGTTTTTTTTTTTTCCGAAGCAGCTTCAAGCAATACCGTGGCTTTTTGGTAAAACACCTGCTTGCCACGCAGACGGCCTGGGTACGATTCTCACTCGAACGTAAAATTTGTATTAATTATTTTATTTGCATCTTTCTCGATTTTTTCGTCATGGACAAGACGACGATTTATCGCTCACAACCGCCGACGCCGACACCGGAATTTATGCGAAACGAGCTCTTTAACGCTATCGCGTCAAAACTTAACAATATAAACCGATTCATTCTTTCACTTTAGCGTCCCCTTAGGGTTTGCCTGTAAAATGTTCTCGCACGCGCATGCGCGCAAGCACCTTACGCCCCGACCTCTCCACACTCTAAGAAAAAAAAAGAGTCAAAAGAGGGTCACGGCCGCGTGACTCTCTTCGGGTGTCCATTTGACCCCTTTTGGAAGGTACAGGCAGAGAAAGAGAGTTCGCAATTCGACTGGAGTCACGGGACTCTCCTGAAGCGCGTTTCGATTGGCAGCGCCGCCGTGTGCGCCATACATATCGCGCGCTTGCCCTTTGGCGCCGTTGTGGCGCGTTGGCTCGACGACGGAGGAGAGGCAACGCGCCACAACGGCGCCGGGGTGGCGTGCGCTTCTGTTTTCCTCTCTGTCTCCTCGTCTATAGGGCTGACGCGCTGGAGTTTTGAGTACTGTGGCGGAGCCTGGTGGCGTGCGCCGGAGTTGCTTGGGTAGTCAAAAATGGACGCCGACCGGCGAGTTACGCAGTTCTCAGTTGCTTTAAGCGTTTTACTTAATTTTGCGCCTAGTTTTCAGGCTCAAAAAGTGCTTAAAACGTACGCAGGAACTTGTCCGCTATGCCTGCAGAGTCTGACATGTTTGACGAGCGATCCCTGCTTCAACAAACCGTGCCGAAAGCAGGTGGTCTGGGCGACGGCTCTGAGCAGCGCGCGGCCCCAAGCGCGGTCGCCGCCGTTATTGTTGCGTGGTTAATTGCCTCGAACATGGGGGTAAGGATCCTAATGTGCGGTTTTACTGGTTCCCCTGAAAGCCGTACGAAGTGGAGCGACGGAACCGCTGGATACGTGCCGTCCGACGCGTGAAGTGAGTACGCGAGCAAAACGTGGTTTGTAACGTAACGTGCTGATTACTTTTCGTACGCGCGTGCACGCGTTTATATATGTATATAATTTCCTGTGTGCAGTCCAGACGGCACGCCGTGGCTGCCGACGGCGATCACGAGGATATGCAGCCGGCATTTCGTGCGAAACAAGAAAAACGATGACATGAGTCACCCTGCGTATGTGCCTACGATTTTTCCGGCAGCTTACAGCCGGCTGCTTCCAGCGGCCGGCTGTAAACATTGCGCGCCGTCGCTTCTCGACCGCGACCGCACGCTGACAGAATTTGACGAATTCCCTAGAAGCAAATGTTGAAAATTACGACCGTGCGTGGGGAAAAAGTGTGTTTGCGACTGAATGCGGCAGAAAACGGCACACGACGCGAATGCGCTCATTCGGGCCGCCGACGGCTAGCCTTCGTCACTGGACCTTTCTTGATTCCGTTTCGTCGTGTAATGTCGTCGTGTAATGCAAATCATGTCGGCTTTCTTAACAGCAATCTTTTCGTTTATGCACTGTCGTTAATCGCGCGAGCATGCCTCGTAAAACTTAACTCGAGTTCAACGTCGCATGAGATTCGCTGCACTCGCGAGTTGCAGCGCGCCGAAATGGTTCCTTCAATCTCCTGCACGTCGTAAACATACTTGACGTTGACGAGCTTCTTGCGTTTACGCAGATTGCTTGGCCTGAAGAAGTCAGCCACGCCAGAAACTGGCCGAGATCCAAAGCGCAGCACAACCGACAGCGGCGGCTCCATTGCGCATCTGAGCTTAGTGCTGCATGCGGCCGCCTGTCTGACTACTCGAAACCAAAGAACTTGTCGTAGGGGGCGCTTTTTAGCACCGTTTTCGCAGCGCCGCCTGGGCAGCCATTCAGGCCTATTGGAATGGGTTACGTTTTGGTTGCGCGGGTGGCGCGGGTCGTGTGTCTGTTCATGCGCGTCTTCGGTGGTGTTGGTGTTGACGCCGGCTCCGTGCACGAAGTGACGCGGTGACGCTTGGAGGACGGAATATTCCTGGAGCTGCGGACAGGAACAACGGGCGCCAGTTAACGGTGAGTGTACTGCTTTCGTAGGTACTAATTATACAGCTTTAGCTGGGCGTCTGCAGCAGCTCTGCGGAAGTTATCTGCCAGCCATTTCCAACAGCAGCCTGTGTCCGCAGGGCTGTTGCGGATGCCAAACTAAAGCTGTCAGTTAACGAGTTGCCACCGCCATGCGCGTTGCTGTGCAAGCTCCCTTACAGTGAGCGATGCAAACAATTATCAAGGGTCATTTTTTGCTGATCGCACGTTGTGTCTGCGCTACTGAATGTGCAAGATGTTGTTTGGAGATGCACTTTAGTCTACTTCATAACATTTCCATCGACCTTGAGTGTGTAGCGTGCTTCGGCGCGTGGGAACGTGAAAAAAAAATGCCTGTGTACAGAACGCTCAGACGCACTATATATAATGGTTTTTGTTGGCTTAAAGACGGTAGTTTGAGGTGCATATATAGTACGGTGCTTCCAGAACGTACGCGGTCATTCAAGTTGGTCACGCTTCACCGGTAAAGTGAAAAAGCTCTAGACTTTCGACGGCGCGCGTTGGTGCGGCCGCGGCCGTGCACTCTTCCCTCGTTTCTGTTTGCTGTTTTCGTGATTTGCATACACTGCGATGACGTTGGGCTTTATTGCAGAATCGAGTGAGTGTGCGTGATTGTGGGAGCTATGTGCGGTAATTCTAGAATATGACATGTCTGATCTCGACGTCAAAAAACTTGGTTCCTGACCATGCCTGTTTGCATTTGTTGTTTTGTTGTTAGCCTTTATTATGTCTGCGTGAACCACTTACTGTGTAGGTTTTGCAAACCTTTACTGCAATTTCATTTTCTCATCATAATATCACGTTCTGCTTTTCAGATACCGTTTTTCATGGTGCTCACGCTGGACAGGAGCGACAAACTAGCAAGCCACAAGTCTGATGCCTCAAGCCGTCACCACTTCTTGATTTATTTTTAATCACAAGGAATAAATATGGAAACATGATGCCGATTTCTGCTGTTCATTTAGCACCATATGACACTGTGCACATCACAGTCAAACATTTTGGTTGGCTATACTCATAGAAGCATGTAAATGAGGAATACCCAAACTTCTTAATTGGAAATCACAGACCATCTTTTCGCGCTTTCTATATAACTTTGCTGGAAAATATGTGTTGTTTTGACGAGCTTTATTAAAATAATGCTAAAACTGAAATATTCTTTTTTTACAGTCGCTGGGCAGAACGGCAAGTATTATTGGACTTGCTTAAAATGAATACTCCACTATTTTCAACAGTAGTCGCGCAAAAGTAGAGCAAGGATCAAATGAGTAGCTTAAAATACTTGTGGAGTCGCTTGATGCTTCGGTGTGGGTCCCTTGACCACCCTAGAAGCGTTACCGGCAAGAGTCGTCTGATTCCCTATAAGTGGTAACGTGATCTTCCCGATAAGAGTCTTTGAACTCTTCCTAGAGGATCAGGGGACTCTCCTAGAGCGAGCCGACCCTGACCCACCAAGAGAGTCACCGTGACTATTTAAAGAGAGTCGTATACGTGGCAAGTCAGAACTCTCCGAAAAGAGTCACGCATACTCTTTTTTTTCTTAGAGTGCACAATGGGGCGTCAGCCGCGTAGTCCCAAAAGGGCCGTGAACGTCCCAATCATTATTTTCATGTTCTTTTTTTTTTGTCCTTTCTGCGCTTGGCCATTGGTTCGCACGACTACGCTGCGCTGTTATCCGCGGGATTGCCCACTTAGCACGCGAGTCGGCAGTGTAGCGCTGAGTGGCCGATCCCATCTCATAACCGTGCACCGTGCAAAACCAGTGAACGCAGTGCGATGATCGCTGGCGGCAATTTTGGAAGCGGGGCACCGACGCTTCGGTAAAGCGCCTGTGGATGATGCCTTTACATCTCTGTCCCGCTGCCAGCTTTCTTTTTCTTTTTCTTTTGTCGGTGAGTGTATGTGCTAGTAATGGCAGCGGAAACAACTTGAAATAATGGACGATGGTAATGGGACGTTGTAAAAGAAGCGGCGTGCCTTTATGCCCGATATATATATATATATATATATCTATATATATATATATATATAATATCTATATATATTATATATATAATATATATATAATATACAAACACAAAGGCAGAGGTAGGGAGGTTAAGCAGGCTGAGCTGGGGTGGGAACAATATATATATATATATATATATATATATATATATATATATATATATATATATATATATATATATATATATATATATTATATGAGAATTAGGGGGTGAATGACTGGTGCACGTGCACTCAAAGATGCGTTCAGCATCATAGGATTCGGCGTCCGGAGGATAGGTAATGCTTTTGTATCGATGCCCATCGCTGACGCACAAGGCCGTGAACCAGAAATATTACCGTTAATGACCTGTCATCTAAGTGGCCTAATGCTGCCCAAAACATACAGTTTCCTAAAATTAACTATTGGAGACTCTGGCGCTGCGATCTTTGAGCCACCATGGGAATGATGGGATATAATGCACGGATTTGCCTATAGTCTTCGTACTTGCGGGCTTCGAACGCACTCGTGGCTTTGTTTATTGCCGTGTTTTGGTGTTCTTTCGGATAAAGGAATGGATCGTTGAGAACTTCGTGACCAGATTTTAATTGGCGAGCCTAAAAAGGTTAAAGTGGTGAAGTGGAACTGCTGACTTTTGCTGAACTTTGTTTTGCGATAAAGCGCATGCAGGCGACGCAGAACCAAACGGAGCCCAAAGAACGAAGTTTAGGCAAATCCGTGTACTACCCATCATTCCCATGCTGGCTGAAGCGCCACGCGTTGCAGCTCCCATAGACACTAGCGCCAGAGTTCCCTCTAGTAAGTATTGTATGAAACTCTATGGCCTAAAGGGCCGAGTCTCTTATCTTTGTATACCGGACTGGGGATATATATATATATATATATATATATATATATATAGATATATATATATATATATATATATATATATATATATATATATATATATATATATATATAGTAGTGGGAAAAGAATCACGCGGACCCCGATAGAATAAGGAATGAAGAAAGAAACTACGACTTTCGTTGGTTTGGCACTGTATATTTTCACTAACGTTTCGTCTGGTGGACCAGACTTTGTCAAAGTAACAAGTACATCGCGGTGGGTTTCCTTATAAACACGCTTAAATATATATATATATATATATATATATATATATATATATATATATATATATATATATATATATATATATATATATATATATATATATATATATATCACTGCGGTTGTAAATGAGTAGGCGTTTTCCGGTGCGACTTTTGGCCGGAGCAGCATTACTTCTTCTCTCTCACGCCAAACCATTCGTCTAATAGGGTCTTTTAGCAGTGCCGGTTTGCTGTACACTAAATACGGAAATATCGTACCATCATGATCACCACGTAGCTTTTACATAGGAGCTGTTTTATTCTACTCTGTGCGGTCGTCGTTGTCGTGGTAGTAGTAGTAGTGCCCCTAGAAGTAGTAGTATTAGGTGTCACGCAGGTCACGTGACGAGAGGTGGGAGGGGTGGGTAAATAAACGAGTAAATAAAACTACATTATCATGCCGATGCTCGAAGTGAGGCCTTTCTTCAAACAAATAAAACGAAATTATTATTAGATGATGATGCTTAAAATGATGACGATACGTTGTTTGTACCGAAAGTCAGTATCATCATTGCAGATGTGCGGCGGGTTTCACGGGGTGAAACTAGCTGATAAAAAAAAAAACAAAAAAAAACGTTTTAGCCGCTTGAGTTGCCCACTGGCTACGGTAACGCGATGAGATTATCACAGCGGCCAACACAGGTCTTGCAGACTAAAAAAAAAGATGCGCGTGCCGACCACGACGGTACGGTACCACCGTACTTTCCGCGTGGTAAGACCAGCACTACTAAAGCACCCTTTTGTCTTTACTTCGTCACAGCGATTGCCTGTAGATGTCAGCGAAAGCCCTGGCTCTTCCATTATTTCGTCAGAACTTGTCAGCGCCTTCAGCTGTGAACTTTCAGGAAAGAAAAGTATAGGGTCCGTGCGAGGTTGTTGCCTGTGGAGAGGAAGAACACGTACTTCCATGCATTCAGAGCTGTTGCGAGTGTACGGGTAGGCGAGGTACCGCAATATCTCTCATATAAGGCGCGATGTTCTCCTCTTCAAAGGAGTTCCCTGCATCACTTTCCGCGCGGACTAGCATATCGTAGTTATTTGCAGGTGGCGTCCGAGAATGATCGTGAGAGGGAAGAAACTTCCGAGTCGTGCGTCGGTTTATCAACAGTGTAATTAATTAATATGTACTGATGGGTTAGTTGGTGAGCTACGATATTTGATGAGGCAGCGCACGGAGGACACAATCACGCACACATATAAACTGACGCAAACACAAGCGCCGGGCCACAAGCGAGTGCCAGCTCTTGTGTTTGCGTGAATTTTATGCGTGAGCGTTTCTGTCTTTTGTGCGCTGCTTCATCAAATATAATTATTGCGTACACTGTTGTTACGACACCCTCTTTTGTACTGGGTGGAAACCCCCGCAAAAGCCATACATAGCGTGAATAAATAATTACGTAAATATATGATTTTTAAAATAAACAAATAAATATATTTACTAGTGACACGAGCAAAAAGTCACACTTTTGTTTTTCACCTAAGCACTTCCGGTCGAGCACTTACTTCCGGTTTTCGGAATATTCAGAAAATGCGTTTAAAAAATAAAACGGGTACGAAATCTACGGTTGTGGTTTAAGTCAAGTTATATTGGATTACATGTATGATATAGGAGCAGAAGTTTACTTAAGATAAGCGCCATTTAACTCTCTGGACAATTAATGATATTTAATCGAATGACTGCATTGAAAGAGCAGGCGGTTCCCTGGCTAGCAGCTGGGATCGTTGCGACACCTGGCGATCTCGACCACGAACTTCTTTCTACGTGGCTTCTGAGATCCGCTTCGCCAGTGCAACGAAACGCAACGTTAACCCAAGGAATACCAGACACTCAAGTCAAGCATTATGGTCGCCTCCAATTTTTTGTTTACAAAATTACTATGTAATGATTGAATATCTTACATATAAATAGAAGCCGAGGCCTGAAAGTACATTACAACCTCGTTAATACGTTCCCGTTCCGAATGATTTCCCTGCGGCAAAGTTCGCGATACCGTTATCAAGTGAAACTGCCCGATGTTTTAGTGAATTTGAATTGTACGTTTTCCCGGATATTACGTTTCTTCCCACGATTTTAGAGCGCAGATATAAGGCGCTCGTTCTTGCGTTCAGCGGCGTCGCCGTCGCCGTCGGTGGCGTAACCGATAGAGATGAAAAATAAAATGAGAAAAATATGCCCAGGATCGAACAGTATTTCAACCCGAGCCCTCTGCGTGGCACTCGAGTATTCTGCCACAGAGCCAAGCTGGTGCTAGAAACTCATTTGCAAAAATACCCTATACAGGCGTCATGTCGGGCAAGGGATCGCGTTAATCTATGTAAGATAGCGTGGCAGAAGAGTAAAATAACAACCAGTCATCACACAACGCTAATTTCGCAACAAGTGTGTGGTTTAATGCTTCCCACCCACTGGAAAGTTCTCAGCCATAATTCTTCATCATCAGCCACATGCAGCATCAACAAAGTGCACATAATACCTTACAGACGTGTAGCGGGTATTTCGCTTATACGCAGAAATACGAATAATGGCGTAGTGGGTACTGTCCTACTTCACAAAAATTATTATTTATGGCGTAGTGGATACCTTATATGTGTTCTTGCATTATTTTCCTCAAAAGAGTTTAGAACGGGCTCCACGTTTTCCATGGGAATGTGCTGCGCGTTCCACGCAGGCCTGGCGTTTTAGAGGCGCCCGCTACCCCGTTGAGCGGCGTCGCCGTTGGCGTCGGCGTAACCGATAGAGCGAACGAGGACGAAAGAGAGCGAACCCGTAGCACTCGAGCACTGGCATTTTCTGTGGCAATATACAACGAATGTTATATCGCTACGACTGCGGAAAGCCGAAACTTAAAACACAGTTGGCGTTGCCCCAACTCGAAGCTGCACTCAGAATTCGCATTAGGCAGTATCGCAATCGTCGGTGATTTTTTTAAAACATGAACGAGGTTGTTGTACCCTCGGTATTCTACACCAATTTTTAATAGTACTGTCCAGATCTCGATCCAGACGATCAAGACTCTCTCGCAGTAACAGAAGCTGTAGTCTCGGAGGCCATACTTTTCTCAAACGGAAGCGCCGAAAGCGATCGAGCAACAAACCATTGTATGCCGCCTATTATGCTCGATGTGTTACGGTATCTCACGTGGCGGGAGTGTAACCTCGTCGTCGGGAAAGCGCTGATCGCGAGCGTGTGAATTTGCGGCAATTAGGCGTTTCACTGGCGGGTGACGTGAGGATGGTGGCGGCGGCCACGGACGCTTGAGCCCCACGCAGTATACATGCTTGGGGCGCGTACAGTGTTTGCACGGGCGCAGAGAGAGTACCTAGAGAGCGAGTGAGACGAGGCAAAAACTAAATAATGGAATTTAGCGGGCATGCGTTGTACGAGTGGGAATAGAGTTAGCACTGTGTAGCTCTCATGTGTGTGTCTGTGCGTGTGTGCGCACGCATGTAAGTGTGCACCCATTGTTGCCTTTGTATTTGAGTTTTTATGCTTTCTTGCATGTATACGCTTTGCTTCCGAGGGAGACTGTTCGTGTGTGTGTGTGTGTGCGTGCGCGCGAGTGTGTGTGTGTGTGTGTGTGTGTGTGTGTGTGCGTGCGTGCGATTATGTGCGCATGGTGCACATTGCCAAGTTCGCATAGTGCATACGCGCGTATACTTGCACCGTCCGCCGGCGGGCAGCTTTAAACAAGCGACTTTGTTTCTTAGGTTTTGCTTTTTTTTGTGCACGCAGCGGAGTGGCCTCAACGGCCGAGAAATGTCCAAAGAAAGTTTTTCTTAGAGTCGACAAGCGAGTTGATATACGAACATTGTCGACGGCTTTTATCGTACCCAGACTTATACACCCATAGAAAAAGTCTCACGGTCCCTCAAGCATTCGCTTATAAGACGACTCGAAGGCGAAAGCCATGTGTTCTTCTTCTTCTTCGTCTTCTCCTCCTCTGTGTATATTATGACGGGAATTCTACAGTAGCATATAGCTACTGTGGCCACGATTTGCCAGCGATGTCGGGTTTCGATCGCTCAACCTTCTTAGCATGTCCAAATCAATAAACGAATAGACAAAGAAATGGAGAAAAAAAATCGTACCTGGTAGTTAGGTGAGGACCTATGACTTCAGTTGAAGGGGCCCTGCAAGACTTCTTCGGCATGTTCAGAAAACGCTGCCGATAAGCAGTCGAGACTGACTCCCGAGAACACGCGAGCCAAACATCACAGCGCAGCACGCTGCCTGGAATTTACAGTTGATTCTGAAAGTCAGCTAGAAATCGTTCCCTTTTCTCTCGACAGATGATGCCATGGACTGAAATGACAGCGCCATAAACCCAAAGTCCACCGCCATTGGCTGACTTGAGCATCGTGAGCTGCACAGTTACCGCGGCTGCCGCGGGATGCCGCCACTTGCCCGCGCTAGCGATCACACTGAAAGTAAGCAGCACGCTGGAAGAAAAAAAAAAACAGAAAATAAAGCGTTCAAGTTCATGACGCGCACTGGCGAACGTACGCATCTCCTTGCCCCTGGTCATCACCCCGCGTGCGTAGCTTTCAGCGCGCTCGCTGGTACGAAAGGAGAGAGAAAGCGCTAAGCGTGCAACAAATCCCTGTAGCTCCTCTCGTACTTGACGAATTCTAAAAAAAAATTTGCGGCAGTCGATTTGTGAGGCAATAAATTCTCATAATGGATCCATTCGATTACTACTAGGAAAAATGTTGCAGGGCTCCTTTAAGAGGTCGAGCGCACGAAGAAACTACAAACAGCCACAAACTAGCGAAATCCAGTGATTTTTCGATCTTTATATCGCCTTGCCCCTTTCTCCGGTGCGAGGACTTTTCCGAGGAGCGTCTCCCGGAAGCCGCCATGTAGCCCACTGGGTAGTTCTAAATATCCATGATCCCCCAAAAATGCACTGCTGAGGTAGCGGTGCCATTATTTGTACTCATGTACACCAGTTCAGGAAGAGGGTACTTCCTTTATCCGAGGGAAACATCTACAGGGAAACCCTACTATATCGAACTCGGATAAATCGGATTATCCTTTATATCGAACTATTTTCGAACACGACAATGCTTTAACGTCAGTTCACAGGAAAATGTACGGCTACATCGAACAAAAATAGCCGGAACACCTCATACATGCAACATCGGGCAGCACGAAACGACCCAAGAAGTTGGCTTCCCTTCATAACCTAAACATTTTCACACGGAAGGGGACCTTCCCGTATGCATGTGGGAGAGTGTACACTCAGACCGTATTTTGACGCGTATAATCCACATCCTGCACTTCAAGCCGCAGGGAAATAGAAAGTAGAAAAAAGAATCGCCTCGTAATGCCGTGAAGCCGCCTTCGTTGCATATATCGTCAAGCAGTGCAGTGAAACGAACTTGCGCACCGAAAATGCGATAAATTGATCAGAAGTATGATATGGAATTATAAGATATATTGAACTAACACCCGCTTTTCTTGCGAGTTCGATATATGCGGGTTCGACTATACAGCGAACCAGAATTATATCTGCGTACAATCTCCTTGCCCTTTTAGCGTATGCATCACTTCGCTATCTCCTATGTGATGGTGTTCCCGTGGCGACAGGGAATCGAAGCCGCAAACTTGGGTTCAGCAGAAGACTATATAAGCGATGCACATGACGCCCCATGCACTGCCATGGCGGTCTCTGCTGTCTTGATTCCGCCCACGCTAGACGGAGTTACCGCGACAGATGGGTTGGTCATGCGTTTGCGCGGCAAAAAGAAAAAAAAAATGCCTACGACTTGCGATTAGTTCCGCTGGCGCGGCGAGTGCCAGAGAAATGAGAATTGCCAATGCTAATCCTCCGGAGGGCGTTATACGTATGCGGCCGTGATGATGACGAATCGTACAGGCATAGCGACGGAGTTGAAGATTTGCGATTGGATTAGCGACGCCAAGGCGCTCCCCTTAAAGAATAAAAGAAGACGAAAAGAAAGAAAGAAACAAGCAGGAGAGAATGGGACAGGGAGAGGGCTTCATCGGTCAATTGGTCTTAGTGTCTCCTGTACATCGATCTCTTGCAGCTGAAGTTTCTTGCCTAGTTCGCTGAATGAGGATAGCGCGACTGCGCCACCTTTAGGCCATTATTGAAGGCAGCTCTCGAAACGAATCCGCATCTTATAAACGCGGAAATGTGCGGCCGCGACTTTAATATTACGCGAAATTCGATGATCCTACCGAAAGCACTGTCTCCAGCAGATAGCTGTCACACGAAGAGTTCTCGCCTAGAACGAGTGAATATACGTATAAAGGCACGCAAACCATAAACTGAAGCACACCTCATGGCACTTTTTTTTTTTGCCGCAATTGGCCCTTGTGCCAAAAATGCCGCGTTACTCAATCAATATCGTCTTTCTATGCCACGTTTGATCTCGTGTTGTTCATCTTTAAAAATTTCCAGTGCATACAATCGCAACTACTTGCACCTTGAATCCCCCCGCCGTCTATATTGCCGCAACCTGGATCAAACTTCCTTGGAAACTCTCATTTCGAATTTCTTTTGCAGGCAAAGAAGTTCAAAATGAGAGTTTCTAAGGAAGTTTGATCAGCGTTGCGGTACTACAGACGGTGAGCTCTACGGTTATATTCATAAAGTTACACGAGGAAGTGCGATGATTTCCCGTTATTTATCTGTTTATACAAGTTACCTTTTGGAGTATTGTCCTTTTGAGCACGGGACTACATGAGTTCACGCTTCCCAGTAATCAAGCCTGCAAGGTTCCTTCCAACAGCGAATGTACCTGACAATGCTACATTGCTAGTGCGATGGTTTGCGCCACTCTCTAAGCTATCGATGCGGTGTTGTGGTCTTGAGGAAGAGGAGGACAACACTTTTACTGGAAACCAATGAAAATTGTTTCTTCGACTGCGGGAGGCGACGGCGGTTAGACGTAAACTGAAGTAAGGCCGAATAACGAACTAGTTGGTACATATACATCTTAAGAAACTTCGAGCGCGAACTAAGACACGGACAAGAGGGAGGGAACGACACCAGCGCTACAGACAGGGACCCTGTCTTAGTTCGCGCTCGAAGTTTCTTGAGACGGTTAGTCGGCCTAGAGCCCCTGCTCCTTGGCGGCTGCCTCTGCCCGCCCCACGTCTGGGTCGGAGCTGAGCGGTGTGGCATCCCACTGCTGCATCATGGCAATTTGAAATAACATTGCTGACCATTCTGAACACTCGTGTAGTTCGCTCAATTAGGATCACGAAAAAAAAAAAAACCTATGGGACATACATGTATGAGGTCTTTCATATAAATTTAGGCGCACGCTAAAGAACCCCGCGTGGTCACAATCAGCCCGTAGTCCCCCAGGTACTACGGCGGGCATCATACGTCGTGAATTTGGCACGTAAAACGGAGAATGTAATCTAATCTGAAAAGTTCTTGTATAAGCCATGCGGCATGACGTCACGAGTTCTGTCGAGTAGGTCACGCTGCCCGATGAGCATGCCGTAAACGCAACTGGTGTACGATTCGCCCCCCAGGCCATTTACTTGTGATCTACTGGTTTGCAGCACAAATTTCAAATGAACGTAATCAGAACGATAGTGCGCAAATGGGAACTAATACATTAAGGTTAGTTTCTGCAGTGCTTCCTAGAGGGCACTAGCGGTTTTTGCATACGGACAGCGACACCAAGAAACCAAAGAGGGGTGCCACATATAGCTTGGCTCTAAAAATGACATCAGTTACGTGCCTTCACCACACTGAGGACGTGCGCCGTCGGGTTACTTCTCCAAGAGCTCTCGCGGGAGGGATTTCGCACAGGCGCACAGGCGCACTTCACATCCATTAAAATATAGCGCGCCGAAAGTGTTCCAGCCGTGTGAATTCAACCTGCTACCAGAGCGAGCTAGTGCGCATGTGATGACTTGGACTGGAATGCCGTAGAGTGAAACTGGTACATGGCATTCCGTGTCGGAGAGCTATGGCAAGAAGTGGCTTTGCTTATGCGAATACTATAGTTCACGTGCACTTACAACTTGTTCTTCCACGCGAGTTAATAAATGGCTGTTCCTTTCGCAAGTGAGTCGCTAAGATAGTTTGCATGCACGACATGCGGACGACACACCGATGAAGTTTTTCCTGCTTTAACGACAAACTAACTGAGCGCGGCTATTGTCCCAGGAGATCTCCGGCAGATATGAACGTCACACTACGCGAAGCCGCACGCTAACGCAGTGTCATCGCTTTGTAAACTCCGTATTACGCGCCATACGGCGTGGTGTATTATATACTGTTCGGTTTATTACGACCTACACTGAGTACTGCACGCCGTACCGGCACACACAAAGGAAAACTCTAGATCTCCCGCATGCCCTTGTTTTCTTTCATTTGTGCTTGACAGCGCCTGCATGCGATCTTCTCGCCGCAGGAAATCGCCGCAATTTGGAGGGTGCGCCGTATTGTTTTTTTTTTTTCTTTTTCGACGCACCGTTGTCCGCGTTTTGCCGCTCGTCTCGGTGGGAACTGGGCGACAAGGAGAAGCACGGGGAAGCGCGAACAGCAGTTGGCGAGGTTCGTTGGCGCCATCGTCCTGCGCCTGTCTACTCCACGTCTCGCCTTGGTTCGCACGCCCACCCCTCCGCGTCGAGACGGCGATGAGTGAGGATAAGAAGGAGGAGGAGAGAGTGAAAGGGCGGGGGTGGGGGAGGCGGTAGTCCGATTAATTATTCAACAGGGACGGCCGTGCTCGTAAGTACATACGTTTTATTTTATGGACGGGCGCGACGCTAGTGTGGATCGCGCGGGCGGTCTCGCTCTCGCCTCGTTTATCTGGCCGTGCGTGAAATGAGGGGAGAGGGGGGGGGGGAGGAAGTCAGCGTGACAAGGACGAACCTACGCATGCACGACGCGTGTGCAAGTCGTGGATGCGTCTTCGACGTCGCGAAGGGCTGTATAGGGTGTGAAAGTTAGCGTGTTCTAGTTCCGAGAGGGACACCCCCGTGAGCCTGGTTGGTTGCCGGTTGTTGCACCCGTGCCGTATACATTACTGGGCTTTTCTTAGGCGCCACTGCATGTAGGTACATAGGTGCTCTGACCGGGTCCTGGTTGGTACGTTAGCAAAAGAATCTTCGTATGGGTCGTGTGTACTCTAGTGCATTCTCTCTCTCTCTCTATATATATATATATATATATATATATATATATATATATATACAAGTTTTACCAACGTTACCTCCGTCAGAGTATATATATATATATATATATATATATATATATATATATATATATATATATATATATATATATATATACTTTCTTTTTCTGGCTGTCTATATAGTCCCATTTTCGGGTGGTCAGATTTTCTGTTTTCTTACGCCCCGCTCTCGTGCCCTCCTTTCCGTATTGCGGGTCGGCCTGCTTTACGGAAACAATGGACGAGCACGCGGAGGAATTTCGTGCCGAATTAACGCCGAATTGGCGCGCTCCCATAGAGTGACTCGGGACAGGTATACGGCGAGCTATAAGCGGGACTGTTATATACGTCCTCCCGCTGGGAAAGGACAATCCCAGGGCCTGGCAGCAGCGCCGCAGTGCGCCTTATAGGTGCCCAGGACAAGAGTTGGTGACCGCTTCCCTGCAAAACACGGAAACAATGTAGTCGGAGGTAGCGATAAGAGCTATTTATCTCTTCTAGATATCTGAAGTTTAGTATCCGGCACGCATTTGCGTAAGCTCCATTGTATATCGCTGCACGTTCGTCCTGGACGACCATGCCCAACTCTATCCGTGACTGTGCATACATAGCTACTGTTTGTGGATGTTTTCGGGTCTTCTTCACGCTTTCGCCGTGCATACTAAACGACAGCGAGACATCGGTTATAGCTATCCTACACTCTTCTTTATGCCATAGATGTGGAATGGAAACATCTCCTTTCCCTTTTTTTTTCTTCTCACGTTTAATGTTTCGTCTTCTCACACGCAGGGAGGATTGCCTGAACGCGGAATGCTGCGTGGCCGGCGCCTGCAGCCTTGGCAGCAGTGGAACAGCAGGCAGCGAGAGCACTACGCGCCATGACCCTACCACAGCACATCCTGCCTTGAGAACAACGGCATCGTTCTACTAAAACCCTGCGCTTCCGTGTGGTGTGAAACTTCCTCGTAACTTCGTTCAGTGAAGTGAAACGGTTTCAAAGCTTCCGAACAGCGCTATCGCTTTCTGTGGTTACGCCGGCAAGCGCACGTTGGGTGTCACGACGCGGTGATTGGCTTCGTTGTTGTGTGTTCGTCTCTGATCTTCGCGTTTGGTGGTTGGTGACCCGGCTGTGCCTTACCTCCATTCGGAGCCTCTTTCGACAAACAAGGAGACCGCAGATAGCGTGTGAGTTAGCTTTCGTTAGGTCTACACAAACCGCAGCACGGTGGTTTTCTTTGTGTTATCCCTGTGTTCATCTGCTTACTGCGATTAAGACGTTCCAGACGAAGACCACGCCTCTGCCCTCACTCGCTGCGAAGGTGCTGTGAGCCGCGGCTACGCGAAGTTGCCACCCGAGGCTGCCTTTTGGGTACTGGCATTTCCCGCTTCGATTGGCCTATACAGAAATTGGCGCGGCGCTCAGGTGTTCGCCTGGTACCAGAAGTGAGCGTGCTTTACCGCGGCCGTAAGACAGGACGTGAGCGTTTTAGTGATATAGCTCATCGGCGACTTCAACTTGAAAAGCCATGCGGGAGGACGACTTCGAGGTGGCCCTGAAGGTGGTCGTTGTGGGCAACGGCGCCGTGGGCAAGTCCAGCCTGATCCAGCGCTACTGCAAGGGCGTCTTCACGGCCGAGTACAAGAAGACCATCGGCGTGGACTTCCTGGAGCGCCAGCTGAGCATCCGGGGCGAAGACGTGCGCCTCATGCTGTGGGACACGGCGGGACAGGAGGAGTTCGACGCCATCACCAAGGCCTACTACCGCGGCGCTCAGGGATGCGTACTCGCATTCTCCACGACGGACAGGGAGTCCTTCAGGGCCATCGAGTCGTGGAGAAAAAAGGTACGAGGCATCTCAATGTAACGCGACGTGTACAGTTAACCGGCACGATGGGGGGGGGGGGGGGGGATGTGGCGTATGGTTCTAATGAGTCCTAAAGCACAGGAGGCCACCTACACTCACACTTGCCTCCCACTCACTTGCCTGACAGCGGCACTGACAAACACTCCCAGCTTTGCATGCGCAAAAATACCCGAAAATCTGGGCGGGAGGACGACCGCCTCCGTAGCTTAACTAGTAGAGCAACGGAAACGTTATCCGAAGGCTGCAGGTTCTGTCCCTGCCGAAGACAAGTTGTCTTTTCCTCCACCTTACGTTCTTCACATTTTTATTGTAATTACTACAACACAGTGAAAACAGTACGATTAACGCCCTCTGTATTTTTCTGGGCTTCATTTTTTGTGGGTTTTTATTGAAGTTGCATCTACACTCAAAGAAAAAAAAAGATACCTCTTACTCATTTCTGTAAGGCCTGACTTTCGACATATCTAACTCCCTTTAAAGAGAAGTCCTAGCTCTCTTCTTGGAGATCATTATATTCTTTTCGGAGAGTCGTGAGAGGAAAGACTCTCCAAGAAAGAGTTAATGCATATCTTTAAAGAGATACATATGTGGAAAGTCAGGAATCAGCAGAAAGATAAGCAGGTATGCTATCTTTTTTTTCTTGGGATGCATGCTGTAGTCGAGCGGAGACTTCAGGGTTATGTGCAAATCAATTACAAACCATTCCAGATGGGAAAGGGGTCGCTAGTCCGCCTGCGTCTTCAATGTTCAACGAGACGGAATGTGCCGTTTTTTTTTTTTCGTTGTGAGTTGATAATATACTGACTCGAACGCATACGTACGCTGTCGTATGCCAAATAATGAACATACCACATTCTGGTTATGACATTTCGTCTCGGTTGGAAGGATTCGTTTCACGGAGGTGTTAAAACGTGTGTTCTGCAATTTTTAAAGCAGCAAAATGCTTTTTTTTATCCTTTTACCGTCGCTTACAGGTGGAACACGAGTGCGGCTCCATACCAATGGTGCTGGTGCAGAACAAGATTGATCTCATGGACAGGGCGACAGTATCCAAGTGAGTGCAGTCTTTCTTTCTTTCTTTCTTTCTTTCTTTCTTTCTTTCTTTCTTTCTTTCTTTCTTACTTTCTTTCTTTCTTTCTTTCTTTCTTTCTTTCTTTCTTTCTTTCTTTCTTTCTTTCTTTCTTTCTTTCTTTCTTTCTTTCTTTCTTTCTTCTTTCTTCTTTCTTCTTTCTTTCTATCTATCTATCTATCTATCTATCTATCTATCTATCTATCTATCTATCTATCTATCTATCTATCTATCTATCTATCTATCTATCTATCTATCTATCTATCTATCTATCTATCTATCTATCTATCTTTCTTCTTTCTTTCTTTCTTTCTTTCTTTCTTTCTTTCTTTCTTTCTTTCTTTCTTTCTTTCTTTTCTTTCTTTCTTTCTTTCTTTCTTTCTTTCTTTCTTTCTTCTTTCTTTCTTTCTTTCTTTCTCTCTTTCTCTCTTTCTTTCTTTCTTTCTTTCTTTCTTTCTTTTACCAATAAACGTGTTTTTGACATTTTATGAGGACATAGCGACAAACGATAACAATTTTTACTGGGAAGGAAGATTTGGGGTGATGCATAAAAGACGAAGGAATGAAAGGTGAGTGATGAGCTAGTAGAGTGCCAATTTGTCATGACGTTATGCATTTTAACGTCGATTAACAGTAGCTCAATATAAGTAACCTTTAAAACCGCAATGAAGGGCTACATCGTCTTCGAAAGAAACAAAGCATCTCAAATTGATAGGTTTCGCTAGACTCAATCTGCGCCAAGACAGCCCGAATACCACCACGAATAGTGTTTTCTTGCTGGTCACGGCTTTCACACACCGGCTACACACAATAGCGACCAGCTCGATGTCATTATTGCTGCGGTGATGTACAATGATGGGGGTACTGACTAAGAAAATATTTTTAATAAATTTGTCCAGGAGCTTAGTCCACAGAGGTTTTAATCATTTAGCGATGTCTAGCATCATATAGTCGCCTTCGGTAATGGTATATAAACTACGGTATTGGGATTGTCTTGCGCTTGCTCGTAATAATTCCTGTATGAAAATTTATTTATGAATGTGGAGTGGACACACACACACACACACACACACACACACACACACACACACACACACACACACACACACACACACACACACACACACACACACACACACACACACACACGCACGAATGTCCGATGGTCTCGGCTTTATATCGTTTGAAAAGATTCAGGAATCTGTCAGAGTGTTCAAAAAGCAATATGCCATTTTTTGTGTAGGGAGGAGTCCGAGGAGCTTGCCAGGAGAATGCAGCTCCGGTTGTACCGGACATCGGTCAAGGAGGACTTCAACGTCAACGAAGGCAAGTTATCACGGTCTTCCACATAACACAATAGAACACACGAATAATGTAAAGCCTTTATACATGATGTACGTTGACCTGGGCAACACGTTTGCAGGGGAAAGATAGTATTTAGATAAGTATTTAGCTGCACGTTGCCTGTTGAGCCTGAACGCGGCCACATGCGTTAATTGGTGGCCATTGGAATAAAAAGAGAGGACGGTATTGGTCTATAATTGGTTCCTCTGAATAACTATAAGAACATTGAGACGGATACCCTAGCTATGCTCATAGAATATACCACTTTACGTGATCGCCTCAGGACCATGTTTAAAAGGAGTGTTGCAACAGTTTATGCGCTCCTATGTAACTACGCATGCGATGGTGATTGTGGTGGTGATGATTATTGCCACAGGCGGGACTGGCTTGGCCGACCTGTCCGGCAATTGCTCCGCCTGAGCGACTCTTTCCATGCAGTATGTTTCGCCTTGTATCACTTCAAGCCGTCTCTCGCTGAAAACGTCATCCGCACACCATCCGGAAACACAATCTTTTCACAGCACCCGTGAGAAAACCCTCTTTCCTTATTGTCCATCAGTCTCTCCCTTTCAGAGCAAAAGCGCATACAGGACCAGATGTAGTGGTTTGTATCCACAACTTCACTGCACTCAGTATACAGTGGGGAAGGAGCGCCCTTACTTTAAAACTTTAAACAACCATGCAGGCGTGCAGGCCAATCGTGTTCTTACTCTATACAGTATGGTCGACTCGGCGCTACTCGGCGCTAAGTACTCTTGCGACACAGGGCTGATGTGGCGAATTCCATAAAGACCGAAAATGGCACCGAATTGTCTCTTTTGGAAGTTGCTGATTCCAGGAGCTCTGACTGTTGGTTGTCTTGAAAGTGCTTCGTCGGCCAGGGCATCTATCTGCTCTTTCGTTGCCGATGACACCAACATGTGAAGGTATCCACTGGAATGTTATCTTGATTCCTCTTTTTGGCAGTTTCTTTCAGTGATGATTACGACAGGCGGCAGAACTTGTTTGGGGGAGTCCCGCGAGAAAGTTGTTACATTGCCGACTTAGAGACCGAGATAATTACAGTTTGTTGGGCAGGTCCATTCTTCAGCTTGCGAAGAGCAGCAGCCGGAGCTGCGCTCTCTGTATCGGTCGAGGAGACTAGGTGGCCCAACCGGCTAGACCCTGCAGCTCTAAGAGATGGAATTCAATATGCCGCAGCACAGCTGACGGAACTGTCCGTGTATACGTGAAGATACCTGGAATACTTCACAACCAAATTCTCGAGCACCATGCAGCGCGCTTCAGTAGAACGTTTCAATCGCTTGGATTGCAGCCCAGGCATACTGAGGTTGCAAATAACGTCTTCGAGCATCCAAGGCGAGTCACTTTTTGCCTTCGTTTGGGGCTTTTAACACCCAGGCTATTTAAAGTATTTAGCGCCGCAAAGAGATGAGATCTGTGCCTGGTGCTGAGTCTTCTTATGAGGGTTTTTCCAGTGAAGGATTCACTCAGTCGTAGAAGTGGGGTCAGTAGACACTACGCATGCGAATCTGCTGCGAAACAGTTATTCGCACTGATGATTTCTGGCAAGGTAGCCGAACAAACGCATATTGCTGGGTTGGTGGCGTGACTTTCCTCTCTTTGTGAGAAATTCGGGCGATTGAGAGTAAGAAAATCAATAAATAAATGCCGCACTTTTATTTCACCGCCGCTTCACTATGCAGTAGGTTGATCGTAGGCACAGTGTTTGGACAGTAAATGTATTTTACACTAATCGTATGCCTCCAAGCGTTGTTTTAGCCTTAAACGAACAGTAAACAGTGGCTGTTGCTTTGGCTTCCGAAGCCAAATGTCTTTGTTACTGCGAATGTCAGAGTTACGACACAGCGCATGGACGTTCGTTTCGCGTGGTTTGTGCATGTGCGCGATGCGTTCACTCTAAGGACAACAGAAAACTGTTCACAGGTTGATTCAGGTCATGTGCGTCGTGACGTTGACATTTGGACATTTGCTGCGTACGTTAATAATGGCACACGAAGGCAGATTGTTTTCACGGCTCCCGTCATCGGTCAGTCGTCATATCAGCTTAAGGGTCATATCAGCTTTTCGCTTCGTTGCAGAAAAGGCAGACAGAGTGTTCATTACCAGGAGCACTATTTTGACGTCTGTATTACGGCCTTTAAAGTAGTCAAGTGTAAAGTGTGAGACCCGGGTTTATTTTTTTTATTGCGATATAGACTTGCCCTTAAGGCATAATACATTGTGTGTATATGTGTATTGGATCGTTCATTGAAGCCATAACGTGCGGACGGGACGTGCGCTACTCACAACTGAATCTTTATTTCGGCAAATATGTTGTACTTATACAGCAATGAAAAAACAGCAATCATCACCACAAAACCGTATCACCAGCGCAAGCCTGCATCATCCAGATACGTGATTTCCTTAGCACTAAGAGCAATCGAAGGCGCACTGGCACAATTGGTATTTTCTCTAGCAATCAACCATGCTTCGACAATCTCCCGCGTATCCTTATCAAAGTTCCTATACATAACTACACGCTCACTGAACACAGGTCGGCAGCCGCAGTCATTACAATGCATTGATACATGCCCGTCGCGGTATGTGTGCTTTAATACCGGCGTTTTGTATGAAGTGAAGCAGTGTTTTGTGGAATCTGTTGTCATGTATCCAGCGGTCATAGCCGGTCGTGTCACTGTAGCGAAGGCCGGCTGGCAGTAGTAGACGGGAGCGTTCTGGTTGTAAACCTTGACGTGTCCATATAAGATGGTGTGCACGTGCTTCCATCGCTGGAACGTACGCTCTCGCCACTTGCCCACGTCGTCGTATTCCTCTAACGCTTACCATTCACGTTGTATGTTTTCATTATGCGAGCAGCGTTTACGAAACGAGGCTTTGTATAAGTGATGTCTCAACTGTTCATCCGGATGCTCCGCATTAGTTGCTGTTCCTGTTTGTTCGATTGGGGCTGTCATGATAGCCTGTGGATATGCGTGTGTAGAACGGCGTTTCTTTTTTGCTGTGCAGTATTCCGGTACCTGGCCGAGCGGTATCTAGACCAGATGAACAACCCCGTCGACGACTACGTCCGTGGACCCCACTCCAAGGGACTCCGTAAGTACAACAGTGCGACCACAGTGATTATTTCTGCGGGACGCCGCTGTACTGTGTAATTAAAACACAGCTATGTCCGTTCAGAATTGCAGAAGCAGCAGAGCGACGTGAAACTCCTGTTGTCTTGCTCAAATTTCTGGTCACGTGGTTTCGGACTCGAGCCGTCCATCGACAACTACCAGATGACTACTTCATTCATTTTCCTGGCACATAGGCTATAATTTCGAACATACGCGATGCGGGCACGCTTTCAATTAGATTGTCGGTGCGAATGCTTTCAAACCGAACGCTTTAAAACATAATGTTAATCTTCTTGTTTTCAGAAGCCGATCAACTTGGCGTATAAGGTCCTTTAGTTCATTGTCTCACGCTGCTCAGGGAAGGGTGACTGGTTTGAACCAGTTTGAAATCAGGAGTATTTATTTGAAAATTAATTCCTGGTTGGGTCCCATTGGGACGCACGACATCTAGTGAGCAGGAACGGGGAGAAAACACGTGAGATTCTATGTTGGCGAATGTCCTTATGCAAGAACGAAGAACACTATTGATCCCTTTGAGAAGCTTCCACTGCAAGAATGTTTTTTTTAAATTTAATGTACATAAGGAGAGGTTGGTGCCAATGCGTGTCGCCGGTTACTCCTCCTCCCTTGCATACTAGTTGACGTCGCAAAGTAAAGAACAAACACAAAACTATACAGAGGCACATACAGGGTGTCCCAAATATCGCGCAGCACGATAAAAAAAAAGAGGAAAATTGTTACGTGAAGCGCACCTGATGCATATTGTTCCCAGTATACTGTAGTAGTCACTACTAAATTGTTCGTTAGTGAGGTTTGGTTAATTAGTCCTAATTGTGTTCCTACCTCGACAAATACTCACCTAATCATTAAAATGTCAATGAGGCATATGTAGGCATGCTCAACTGACATCTAACTGCGTTATTCTCAACAACGCACTAATTGCGTGCTCGCCTTTTTTTTGGCTAATAAAAAAAGCCCGCGAAATTTGAAAAAATGACACGTGACTTGACTGCATCGTGCATCAAGAAGCAGCGCCCTCAAACAGGATGACTGTGAGGTAGCCAGTCAAGACTACGATCACACCTTTTGCGCGTGGGAGCGTACTCACGTGTAATTTTTTATATTTCGCGTGCTTTTTTTTAAGCCGGGAGAAGTGAGCCTGTAATCCGTACGATGCTGAAAATAGCGCAGTTAGATCTCATTTGAGCACGCCTACATATGCCTCCTTGAAATTTTAATGATTTGGTGAGTACTCGTCGAGTTAGAAACATAATTGGGACCATAGGCGTGCGCAGGGTTCCCTTTCAGGGGGGGAGAGGAGGTTCATCGCGGCGCCCCCCACCCATTAAGTCAATGTATGGGCCAGACATTGCGCCCCCTTTTCTTCGGTGACTGGGGGGGGGGGGGGCTGCCGCCCCCCTGGCCCCCTCTGTGCACGCCTATGATTGGGACCAATTAACTAAACCTAATTAAAGAAAAAAATTAGTAGTAGCTGCTACAGTGTATTGGGAGCAATATGCACTAGGTGTGCTTCGCGTAACGACGTTCGCCCTTTTTTAAATCGTGCTGCGTGATAGTTGGGACACCCTGCAGAACACTCATGCATTGCGCCAGTTCTTCAATGCAATAAAGGGTCCACTCAACACAAAAGTCTACAAAACACAAATATTCACACAAGGGAAATTTCCACACATAACATCAATGCTCGCTAAGATGTCACAGCTCCTCATAAGCCACTTTCAAATCGTCTCTTAAGTGCTGCAGTCTGAGAGCGCGGGCAGCCAAACCGCTGTTGCGACAAATTAACGAAACTGACGCGATATCTATGCAAAGGGGACACTCAGGCTTTCGAGCAGTGCGAAAAAAGCCAAATCCAATAGTCTTACAAGAATTCGCATTTAACGCGCAGCAGGTAGCCCCTGAGTGAACACAAGTGAGCGCTCAACGAAGAGGAGAAACGTCTTCTTCTGTTTATATTTTTATTGAAAGCGGAAATAAAGAAGGAAAAAAGCCCCCCCCCCCCCCCCCCCCCCCCCCCCAATTCCACCCAGTGTGAAAACTGCAGAAACAGCGAGGCTGCGGTTCTCCTGCGTTTCCCTAGCGATTTTCCAGTTTTTCTGCGATGGCTTGCGATTTTGTGTGGGCGTCTGTGATTACGTTATTTGTAGAGTAGAGGTGCACGGGAAAGGACGTGTGGCAGCCCCTGCCACACCCACCGCTGCTACAGAGACCCTGGGCCCTATTCACGCTCTAGCCTCCTCTTGCCTATCTCACTGTGCGGCTACAGCTTCGTCCGCCACAGAGGCAGTTACGCTATCTTTGGGTGTATCTGAACACGGGAGCGTGACGTGCGGCGCAAACAGTCATCTGTGGTCAGGCCCAGCCCCAGAACAGCCGCGCTGTTAAATAAAGGTCGAACTTGTGTCTCCACTGCGCGGAATACGAAAATGTTCCGTAAGCCGCGCCAAGAGACGACCGAGTTGTGCGGACAAACGAAACTCAAATGTTGAACTGGAAATTCACGTTGTATGCGTTTGGAGGAGGAGGCGTGCGTGACGAAGTGCTGAGCTCAGCGGAGGACTGGCACGGCTTCTCTGTTATGACGCTAGCTTGTAGCGGCATTATCTTACTTTATTGACGACTTCCGGCCCGCTTCTTGTCAACCGGAAGTTAAAATTCCTGGCTGTGTCCTAAAACCCCGAAACCCATATGAAAATGAGCTAATGATTCAAGTTAAGGCTTGTGCTAGACGCATATGACATCGGAGCGTATGTTTGCTAAAGGACCACCTAACCATCAGTATAATTAGTGAAAAAATTAACTGAATTTAATTATTTATTAATTTTGAAATACTGCAGCCCAATGCAGGGCTATTGAAGGATTGGAGTACATACAACAGAAAAGAATAGCAGTAACATCACAACAAGTCCTTCGTCAGAACAAATATCGCCACCTCTTAAGCACAAACGGGTACATAAATGAGAAAAAGTTCGACAACAATGTCATTCAAGTGCCTGCAAAAAATCTGACATTCATTTCACGAACCGAACCTGGTAGATCGTTCCAGTAGACAATAATTTTCGAAAAAAAGAAACTGTATTTGAACATATTAGTACGTGCGAAGAATGGCCTTATGTTAAGATTGTGACCACGTCTAGTTGGCAGAGCATTAGCATACACGATGTAATTATCATTAGATAGCCGGCATGATGAGTGAACATAGGAGTGGAAAAGTTTCAAAGAGTCAGTATCACGCCTTGTGCACTATGGAGATGAAGTCAAAGATTTCATTGCAGATGAGGGCGAAAAATCATGGTCATAGCGATGAAAAATGAAGCGAACAGATTTCCTTTGGACAGATTCAATTTTATTCACGTCACACACTTTGTATGGATTCCACACACACGAAGCGTACTCTAATATAGGGCGGATCAGTGTTTTGTACATTAGTAATTTGGTGGATTTTGGCGACGTAGATAATGTACGTCTTAAGTAACCTAATTTTTGTAATGCTTTAGATGTAATATAATCTATGTGATGCGACCATTGCATGTTGTGTGTGAACATAACGCCAAGGTATTTGTATGTCTGTGCTCGGGGAACTGCGATGTTGTTGAAGGAGTATGCATATTGTGATGGAGAATGGCCATTCGTGAAAGACAAAATTACTGTTTTTTGGAAGTTTATGCGCATCTGCCAGTCCGAGCACCAAGAACAAAACTGCGAGAAAGAATCCTGAAGTATTGCGTGACCATTAGGAGAAGTAATTACCTGGTAAAGTACACAGTCATCGGCGTACAGGCGAACTTGGGACCTAATATTGCTGGGAAGGTCATTTATAAAAATCAGAAATAACAGGGGACCGAGAACGGAGCCCTGTGGGACACCAGATGTAACTTTTACTGTTGAGGACGACTTGGAATTGAATGAAACGAATTGAGAGCGCGAGCTTAGAAAGCTTGCTAACCAGTCAATCAATTTCGGATTGTTTAAAATTACCTCTAGTTTACCCAGAAGCTTGCTGTGTATAACGGTGTCGAAAGCCTTCGAGAAATCTATAAATAATGCATCAATTTGGTTACCAATGTCTAACTTACTAATAATATCATGCGAAAATTCCACCAGTTGCGTTATTGTGCTGAAGCCGCGACGGAATCCATGTTGTGTGCAGGACAGAAGATTATTCGATTCAAGAAACTCAGTTATGTGTTTGTAAATGATGTGTTGGAGCAGCTTTCCGGAATTGAAAGTAAGTGATACGGGTCTATAGTTGGAGAGGAGTTGTCTCCTGATTTATGCAGAGGCAGGACCTTGGCTAATTTCCAGGACTCTGGGACTGTACTTGAGGACAAAGATTTGTTAAAAATGATGGTCAAATAACGTGAACACCACAGAGCGTATGGCACCAGAAAGCTATTCGGAATATTATCGGGGCGAGTACATTTCTGCGTACCTAGCTTGAGAATTAGCTCATTCAAAGAGAAGACGGTTTTCTTGCGAGCCCCTGGGATAGCTGCTGCACCTGGCAGAGCAGATGCTTACCACGCACTTCTATCTTCGTGGCCTCTGCGCTTCTTTCTACGTGTCTTCTAAATCAGCTGCGGCAGCACGCCGTTGCGCTTCCCGGAGTTGCTGCCCGGAGTTGATTGCGGAAGCCACGCAGAGGAGAGCGCACCTGTAAAGACTCAGTTAGCGTCTAGACGTACACTGAAGCTATGGAAGCCGACGGCCAAAAGTTAACGTGATGACTATCCAAGTCAACGAAAACTTCTCCAAACTCCATGAGCTAGTGCCATTAAAGACACTCGATCGGAAACATGAAGGTCGCCTAAGTTTTTGATTTTAATTTAAACGGTTAAGCAGAGATGGAAAGAGGACGCGCATTCTTGCGCTCGTGCAAGAATTCGCGTGCAGAAAGTTTCAAGGAAGTAGGGGGAGGCGGTGGACGCGATCGACTGGGAACGTCAAGGCAGTTTAATAAGAGTCTCGTGGTAGCATATGCTTTCGCCTGCTCTCTCCTTAGCGTTGGCTAAGAGACTCCATTTTTCGATTCCTCTTTCGTGATATACATTTCCTTCTTTTTTATGTTGCAGACCCCGTGACCAACAATCTTCGCAACGGTCACCTGCTGAAGCCATCGCAGGCGCACCGGGACGCCAACACCATCAGCCTTCACCGAAGGCTCAGGCCGTCCAGGAAATCGCTGCGCCGCAGCTGCTCCTTACTCTGACACGAAGCCACGGCTCGTTATCAGTCTTACATAAATTTTAGCAAGAGCACCGTCCACATGCGGATGAGAACAAGCCCGGACTCCCGGGAAGATTCACTACGTCATTCGGGGGCCCATTACCAGCGCTTCGAGCAAGTGACGTCATGTGACGCCTACGGAGGAGTAACCCCTACGGAGGAGTAACCCCTACGGAGGAGTGACCCCAGGGTTGCTTGGTTGGCTGACGATGCACAAAGCGTTGGGTTTCGGCCGTCTAGTTTTTATATAACGGCCCTGCCCAATCATGGCGGAATGCTGGACGCACACTTGCAGAGTTGTGCCTTGCCTTTTGGCCTTGACGTGGTGACTTCCGGATTGCGACTATCGCATGGAACGCTTGTGTATAACTTTATGTGTGAGGCACGGACTTGAGTAGCAGTTATATTTGTTTATTCATTTTATTTCTTGAAACAATGCACTTCATACAAGCGGAACGCTCGGAAACAGAGTAACCCTCCGTCCATGCTATCGTGCTGCAGCTTGTGCTTTGAATACTAATCAATTGTTTTCCCTAAAAGCAAACGACATTTCCTGCAATGCTGAGATGTCGCATCGTATGAATTTCACTGAAGCGCAGAATACAGCATATATTCCACGAAAAATATTTCTATCATTCTCGTTGTATTATTATATGAACACTTGTGATGCTAGGCCAGCTTCTATTGGATCAGCTTATGGCTGAATGCTTTTGTGCACCAGGCCTTGGGTAAGAACGACGGTACTGTCAAAGCACAATTTCTGAGTTTGGAGGCTATAGATTGGTATTCTACGGGAGCTTACGTGGGAGATCAGTCGCACCATTCACCTTAATTTTCTTCTTGTACAAAGCGATTGTACAGGTGCATCTGTCGATGTACATGTAAGTGTGGTTACTCACCCGACAGTATCATCTGTGACACTTTAGGACGGCATCAAGCAAAGCGCCTTAAGAAATCCTTTTCTGGCGATTACGATGTGGCGGGCGGTTTTCCGCGTTCCTTGCTTACCAGAACACCAGCGTTAGAAACCAACGTGCCGGCATTTATTGACAGGCGATCGCAAGGACGGTGCAATGAAACAGAAGCTGCGGGAAAGAAAAATGTAGCGTCTCTTTATGGTTTACCGTTCTTGACAATTCTTGTTCGGGAAGAAATCGAGGACCCGTGCTTTTAGCTACATTAACCGGCCATAGCTCTACAAGGAAACCAATGATGCGTTAACGAGAGCCAATCGTGTTAGTGGCTAATATTGCTTTCGTTTCAATCTAATTATGATTATTTCCCTCTCATCGTGATGTTAACGTAGTGTGGAAATATCAGTATGACAAGCGAACTTTTTGTGTCCGTAATCAAGACAAGCGAGTCTGTCAGACCTCGCTCCTTCGACCTTACGAGTGCCTTGAATGCCGTGTAACATTATGGTACTGCTATGGACAGTGTGATTTTTGTACTGTTAACATGTGCAACTGCCCCCCTTTCCCCTTCCCCCCTCCTCCCCCACCACCGGCAGTGCAGTGCAGTGGTGGTCGTAGTGAACGGACATGCTCAGAAACCTTCGATGCTTGGAACACGTACTGCACGTATTTAGAACTTCCACGTTAAAAAAATTCGGTCGGTTCCTCGTGTTATCGCAAAACTGGAATCGTTGGAGAGTTATGTCATACAGAATTACTCTCGCAGCGGGGGCTCCTCTTGCCTTTCAGGCACAACCCTGGGCGCTAGGTTAGCTTATCGTTATTGTGGTCCTTACGCTGGGAACCACTCGCAACACGTCTCCGAGTAGACGGTGGTAGGCGTCTTTATGCATATCTCTGACGTCACATTTAGCAGACTGCTGATGTTTCGTGATGTTCAAAGTGCGAAAGCGCTAGCTCGAGGTCGAAGGAGCTTGCGGTAATGTTTCGACACATATCACTGCAGCAGACATGGACCGTGTATTTTAACGAGATCACCCAGGTACCAATTGTCCCTTTACAGCCTAAGCCACTGTTTGGCTGCAGTGAAGTGGGGGGTATCACGAGAGTATTTTGATTGTTAAACACACCAGAGGCGAAGATACATGCTACCTCGAGTAGTGTTTTTATAGTCCTGGTGACGTGAAGTGTTATTCAGAACTACAGCATTTTTCCGCGTGAGTAAGGCTGAAGAAAGTGCTTAGGTGAACCGATGAGTTCAACGGAACGCAGTTTGTTTTTTATTGAACGTGTTTGCGTTTTTAACCGCGTGTACCTTTACTCGGCCATTTGTAAGCGGTGAACAAATAAAAAAAGCTATAAAATTGATTTTCACTGCTGTCGTTTTTTCCCCCCATAACGGTTCTAGGTGTCATGTGCTCTACAACACGAAATAAACTAAACGTGATTGAAAGCCTAAGATGCATCACCAAACGCGAGATTTCACCATCGCGACGTGAATGCAAGAAATAATCATCACGTGATGGCGTCATCATATGACGTCGTCACAGACAGCCATAATTTTTGACGTCATCGTGACGTCACATAACGTGACTTCAGATAATGTCGTCGTCACATGACACTGTCGCTTGGTCAAAAGTGGTCCGATCACGGAGGCAGCGCAAAACCGGGGAGCTGCAGAAAGAAGGAAATGACACAGCGTTGAACTCACAAATAGGTTTATAGTCGAAAAAAAAATCGGCAGATCCCATGCCTTGTGGGAATCGGTTTCATGCGAAGCAATCAGTGAGTAGTTGTTTATGCCACATTTGTTGCCTTTGAGCCAAACGACGCGTTTTTCTAAGCGTAGTAGTTTTGTGCCCATCGTGTCTTTACCAGGCACGTCGACTACACTGTCATTTAAAGGGTAACTTATGGTATGACGTAACGTGCGCCCTGACTTTAGAGCACTGACATCACTATTATCGAAACGAAGTGCACTTTACAATGCGATTATGTGGATATCATATGTAACTTTCGTTACCGTATTCCTCCGGGATCGAGCAACGCTTGAATATAGCTTGCTGAATCATAGCAATACAAATGTAATGTACATTAGACTTCTATAAAAGCGGAGCCAACACTGCAACCACAATTTAAGTTAACCCGGCAGGACACATGTAGCATATATATATATATATATATATATATATATATATATATATATATATATATATATATATATATATATATATATATATATATATACGATAAATACGTAATGGTTATTGCTTTGTTATAAAATTAGATAGCAGCACTGCAAACACAATTGACGCTACTTCGACATTAGACCAGCATAGGGTCATTTTCCAAAGTACTTTCAGGACACTGCGCGGCTCTGTGGTAGAACACCTAACTGCCACGCAGAAAGCTTGGGTTCGATTCTTCCTTGAATCCTTATTTTTATTGTTTGTATTCGCCGGGTCAACACTGCCGACGCCAGTTTTTCTTAACGCTCTCGCATTTAAGTTTCCGATGTCTGTTCTCGCCGTTCCTGGGAAGATATAAACTGTCAATCACCTGTGGCGCATATCGGCTTACCATCCTGCGGTATACTGGTGCCACACGTGTCTGGTGGGAAGGGTTTGATGACGCACGCGAGAGGATTTTCAAGTAATTCATGTCATGAGCAGACAGTCATATTAGTCAAACTGTCTTACCCTCCCATGCCAATTTTGGTCTACACCAAGCTAAGGATGAGATCACGAGAGCACCCAGACGTAGGCGGCTAGATAGATAGATAGATAGATAGATAGATAGATAGATAGATAGATAGATAGATAGATAGATAGATAGATAGATAGATAGATAGATAGATAGAAACGCTTAAAGTGACTGAGGTTCGCTAAGAAATGCTTCGCATTTAAAAGAAGGAACATATAAGTTTCGCCCCAAGGGCGAAGCAATGAGTGCGACAGCAAGAAATTGGAATGTCACAGGAAGAACGGCAAGCAGCTAGAAATTTGCTGCGCGCTGGTCAAGCACAAAGGACGCAGGAGGGTGATTCCACGAGAGATCGAACATGCCTGTCCGGTCGCAATTTTTGTTTTGCCTGGGTTTTTTATATGTTATGTGTGCACGTTCAAAGTGCACGGAACCGAAAATTTTATTTCCAAGAAACGCTCCCAGTGCACCAAAAAATTATTTGAAGGTGGCGGCGCGGGCCTCCTGTTGTTGCTCACTGCAATGTTTTCGGATTTCACGGCCGAATTTAGCGCGAACTATAAATGATGTGTCGAAAATTTTTTTTGCTGGTTTTAATACGCATTACTGTGAATTACATCCATGCTTTTTTTATGCTGTCCTCAAAAAGAAGAAAATGTGAAAAAATGGCAAACACGGCCGAAATCAAAAAAGGGTCCTAAGTTTGAGGCGCCTTGGCGCCTTTGCTATTACAAACAGAAACTTGAAAACAATGTCAAATATAGAAAAGAGCATTTGCAACATTTATACGGAAGATCATTTTCCTACAGGCAGCGCAAAAAAAGAAAAAAAATAGTTAAAAGAGCGAGTTTTTTCAAAAAAGTACATTTTCAAAAAATCAAATAAAAAAAAAACTCCGGTCTCAATTTTGATGAGAATTTTTTATCAAACAGCGCTTATGTCAGTGAACACACGGTTTTAATATCATATGTCCTCATTTGCTTTGTTTACGAGATATATCTGGCCAAAATGGCCCTTGCTGTGTGCTCACTTCAGTGCGACTGATGGTTGTTATTAGCTTGCATTGTGCGTAAATCTCAGTTTTAATTATTCTGCTGCAGCAAAACCTTGCTGTGGTGGCTTTTCGTCAAGAAAAATGTTTTCTCAGATTTTATTTGTGTCTAGCGTGTGCAAAAGTGGGCTGCTGCCGCCCTCTAAATGGCTAACGTGTAAACAGTTCGCAGCCTACAACCTCGCCTAGAATCATCAGAGGAAAGATGGGCGCGCCTGTTCAAGATATCAATCGCTTCTTCTTCCTGAAGAAATGCCTGGTGTACCTCATCGTGGTTAGATGTAGACAGGTTTTCCTTGAGGAGCGTAAAGCAATGCAAGCAGACTTCGCAGGTGTCGCGAAGATCCTCAGCCTATGACAGTAGCTTCTGGAGGTAGGCAACAACAAAAAGAGCAAAGAAAGAAAATTTGCGCAACGAAAATTTTCCTCAGCAATCTTCTTTTTGTGAACGCGTAAATAATCAGCCCAGAATAATAGGACCTAGCCATGGGCCGCGGGCATCGCGTGTAGTGAACAGCTAGACCTAGAGCAAGTCGAAGCGTTTATACTGAACGGCGCCGCACAAATTATCTCACATCTGCGCAGCTGTCATGAATGCGTTTCCAGAACTGCTCACGGTTTAATATTTTATGACTAAGGGTGTCTAAGCGCTTTGGGCTGTAATAATTAATTTGTAGGGCACACTCATTGTCAAAACTAAGGGTAATGTCCGTCTGGCACCACCAATGACCTCTGCTGTCCTCGACGTGGGAGAGCACTTAAGTAAAGTAGCAACAAAACATCATCAATTGGGCAGCTTCGGCCACTCATGGCTTAATCATGCCGCACCGCACGTTTTGGCTGTTGAAACGCTGAGGTAAAGGTCGAGATGATAGAGGAAGACGTTATCTGCGACGCCGAAAACATGTGATAGCGGGAAGTGAAATAAATGGCTCGGAAATGATTAAGATAACTCTTTACAAATGTTGTTTAGGAACAGTGTGCGTCAAATGGGGAAGATGGTTAGAGCGTACAATGCACGTAATGGAAGAGAAGCAAGCAGGCAGTGAGAAAACAACTGCATAACAGCGCGCGCAGCTGCTGATTGTGGCATTTAGTTACAGATTAAGTTGGCCTGCGCTGCATACACATGCTTTATTCTGTGTGCAAGGAGAGTTTTGACAAAGTGACCTAAACCATGTGTTCGCGCTGTCTTGCGTGCTTCTGATTAGCGAATACTGGCGGGGTAAGTTGAGGTTGTAAGCTGCAAACTGCGTACGCGTTAGGCCTTTAGAGAGCGGCAGCAGCCCACCCCTGCACACGCTAGACACAATTAAAGTTTGAGAATACATTTTTCTTGGCGACAAGACACCACAGCAAGATTTTGCTGCAGTAGAATAATTAAAAACTGAGATTTACGCACAATGCAAGCTGATAACAACCATCAGTCGCACTGAAGTGAGCACACACTGCAAGGGTCATTTTGGCCAGTTATATCTCGTAAACAAAGCAAGTGAGGACATATGATATTAAAACCGTGTGTTCACTGACATAAGCGCTCTTCGATAAAAAATTGTCGTCAAGATTGAGACCGGAGTTTTTTTTTTATTTTTTGAAAATATACTTTTTTGAAAAAAACTCGCTTCGTTAACTATTTTTTTCTTTTTTTGCGCTGCTTGTAGGAAAATGATCTTCCGTATAAATGTTGCAAATGCTCTTTTCTATATTTGACATTGTTTTCAAATTTCTGTTTGTAATAGCAAAGGCGCCAAGGCGCCTCAAACTTAGGACCCTTTTTTGATTTCGGCCGTGTTTGCCATTTTTTCACATTTTCTTCTTTTTGAGGACAGCATAAAAAAAGCATGGATGTAATTCACAGTAATGCGTATTAAAACCAGCAAAAAAAATTTTGTACACATCATTTATAGTTCGCGCTAAATTCGGCCGTGAAATCGGAAAACATCACAGTGAGCAAAAGCAAGAGGCCCGAGCCGCCACCTTAAAATATTTTTTTGGCGCGCTGGGAGCGTTTCATGGAAATAAAATTTTCGGTTCCATGCACTTTGAATGTGCCCACATAACATATTAAAAACCCAGGCAAAACAAAAATTGCGACCGGACAGGCATGTTCGATCTTATCGTGGAATCACCCAGGAAAAGAAAACACACAGGCGAGCGCGAACTAACAACTGTCATAGCTCGACACTTGCAGCGCGCTGCTCAAACACAAAGAAGGACGCGCGATAAGAACGCACAGGTAAGCATACGATGAGCGCGAACTGTCACAGTTGTTGCTTCAACTAACACATACTTTGAGTCTTCTAGCTAGCACCTCACTCCTTTCGCAAATGCAGCCGCTGCAGCGAGCAAAGTGACCTTCGTGCGGTCTATAGCCTCAACGCAAACTTTGCGGTGAAAGCACAATACTTACAAAACTCTGCCTCAAGCGATAAACGCGCGAGCACTGACGACCACGCCCTGTATGTCAAAGTACAAGTCGGAGGCGCACATCCCAACTCCGGCAGAACACTAGGAACTTTTAGAATTGCGGACTCAAGAAATTTGCGAGCCACCAGGGCGCATACGCAGAACGCAAGCCCCTCTCGGACTGTTGCGCTCGCGTTGCGCTCTGGCGACGGCGCTCTGACTGTTGCGCTCCAGGCGACGGCGAACAAAGCCGGAGAGAGCGCGACCTCAAGAAAAGAAAATAAAGACGACGCTTGGCAGTGGCACGTGAAGCCACGGCTCGCGTTCCCCGCGGGCGTTGATTCTGGTCATTAAAATAAAACTTTATTTGGGTCTAATTCCAACATCACATCGTCCTACATCGCATCGAACATAGCCTCATTGAAATTGTGCCTGAAAGAAAAACGCAGCAAAGCCTTTTTGTTCTAAATATATATAGCCCTCCGCGAGATCACCTAAAAGATCCCGGCAGATTCCTCTTTGAAGTGAAAAATATAGCTAAGGGAAACAAGCCGATCGTCGTGGGAGATTTTAACGCACATCATGTAGCCTGGGACTACACTTCTACCCTAAGGAAAGGCGAGGATGTTCACAATGCAGCTCAGCATCATCAACAGACCCTGCTCAACGACCCTGAAGTATCTACGCGCATCGGAAATAGCGTATGCAGAAACACAAGTCCTGATCTTACGTTCATTCATGGAATCAAGAAATACGAATGGAGTTGCCTGGACGGAACCTTAGGTGGCGATCATCACATAGTACAAACAGTCATACCACATCAAAAAACCAGGATCCGGATTGGAACAGCCACGGCCGCTCCATGAAAAACACACGGTGCGGCCTGCTGCGTGGAGCGGATACTGCGTCGCGCGCCTAGTGCTCCTGGCTGCCGCCGCGGCGCCACCAGTGGGGAGCCTCTGGGGAGACCGAAAGCGGGAGCGCCAGAATTATTGCGGCGGATCGCGGCTTGACAGCGCAGCTGCGATCCGCTTGTTAGTTTTTAAAGGGTTACAATAAGCTTGCTATAGCTTTAACTATATTGGTAATCGTTCTACCGAATGTTCGCCGGCGATGCTTCAACCTAAATATAGCAAGTGTTAGTTTTATCTGAAGTGGTTGCTCGTGCGAGTTGCGATTTTTCGCGTCATGTTTTCTCACTTTTGTTGCCGTTGCGCTGTTCACCCTCGATAATGTATGTTTGTGCTAGTTATTTTATCAACCGGAGAGTCGCTCTTTGACAGATGCGGTTGTATTTCCGGAATGACTGTTGCTCACACCTTAGAAACAAAAGCATTGTGAACATCAGGGGAGTCACAATTGCTTTATTGCACGTGCGCGAAAAAAGGATCACTGTGTTATTGGAATTACAGGCGCAGCGCCTTCCTGGCCAGAGGTTTTTGCGCCAATCGTACGAGACGCTCAACAGGCATATTAACATTTCCTGCCCAGTTGGCAAGAAGCGTTCGTAAGAGATTTCTGATGAAAACTTTGCAGACTTCCATGGCGTGGTCGTCCGTCCCGCAAGTCCACTTTCAGCACTTCCATGGTCATAGAGAACAGCTGGTCACCTTTCAGACATCTCGTGAAAAAGTATCCGGCAGGAATGATATATGATGTTGACAAGCCTCTTATTACAAAACATAGGAATTGGTTTGCCACTTGGGGTACCGCTGTTGAGTGCTCTTCTTCACCATGGTCAACGAAACCAAAAAGTTTGTCGACTTGTCGGTCGTATATGACCCTCTGCTGTATGGCCATCTCGTCAACGATCAGGGAGCAGAACGCTTCTTGCTCTACAGTGAGGCACTTGAATTCGATGCACAGCCGCTCCTTTATCAACGAAATGACGCCGATTCCACCTGTTAAATGGCCTACATATTTCTGGAGCGTTGAGCGACAAGGGAGCTGAAAGATATTTCTGGACCTTGCATGCTCATAACTTTTGTAGAAGCATGCCTTCCAAATGACACATTTCCTTAGAATGACGTCACTGTAGTGGGGCTTCCTCGTCGAGAAACTGCGAACTTGGTTTCTAACGAACTCGGCAGTCCTGTCATCTTGCGCAGCACCATTGAGCACCTTCATAAAACAGGCACTGTCCGTGTTATTTTCATAAAACTCCTCAGCCTCATCCACTTTTTCTTGAAGGGTCTGCAGTGCTCCTTTCATACGAGCGACCTTCGCTTAGAAGCAGCGCGTTTTTTTTAGCTTCTTCTCTCAGTTTAACAAGGTCGAATGTAGTTTGACATGATGCATCTGAAAATGATGCAATTTCCACACAAGTTTCATTCCCTAGTTCAAACTTGTTGGGCGTCGTGGCTTCAGTGCTGTCACTTGACGAGCCGTTTTGGCTAATGACAAAACGGTTATTTTGAAGCAGCATTGCCCGAGCACTCGGCACGCGACTGCGCATTATCGGCTTCTATTTCGGAGCGTGGCCGCTTCTTTCTCGAAGCAGGCGTGCTCCTTGTGCTCATGTAGCTTGGATAATAGGGGAACACTGTCTGCACAGCCGTTGGCAAAAGTATCCTCAACATCTCGGTCTTCTTGTAGTCCTGCTCCGTAAAATGCAAGGCGCACACCAGGGACCTGTCATTAGGCTGCCATACTGTTCCCTTCCCGCTGGGTCCTTCACGGGAAATGTTTCGCAGCCATGCTGCCCTGCGTTCTGCGTTACTGGGAAACTCGTGGTAGCGTATTTGCGGGTCCTTCGACGCATTCGTGGAACACAACGGTACACAACAGTTACGCGGCATTTTGCCTAACGTATAAAATATCACACACACGCAAACTGTCTTGAGTGACACTCAGTGCGAGCGATTCATGTGGAGAAAAACGACCGCTACCTCGACCTACCCGCTGAACGCGCGCTCCTTCCCGCCCGCACGTCGCGTGGAGCTCTCCCCCACTACTGGCACCCTCCTAGCGAACTGCGGCCACAACTGTCAACTCCGCTTCCCCGCTCTCGCCCATTGCCTGCGCCGCGACGCGGCAGTCCGCACCGTGTATTTTTCATCGAGCGGCCGTGGAACAGCAAAAGCTACAGACTGGCAAGCCTTTCGCTCCGACACAACTACCACTGCGTTAGAAGACATTGAATTATGGACCAAGGACATTGTAGCCAGGGCAGCAAAGCACACGAAAACGACCCAGCTGACATACGACACTCGTGCCGTTGACCCTCACTTACTCCACCTGTGGGAAGCCTGCCGAGGACTCGTCAAACGCTGGAAACGTAACAAATGCAACAGAAAACTCAAGATCAGGATTGCAAATATCACTAAAGAAGCAGAGAACTACGCCAAGCACCTAGGGAGACAAAATTGACACCAAGCTTGCAATCGCCTGCAAGGGACGTTGAGCACCAAACGTACCTGGGCGGTGCTAAAAACGCTCCTCGCAAACAAGGAAAACAGGGGAACTACTAGACAGAATGTCCAGCGCCTTATATATAATTACCAGGGGACAGAATAAGAAGTCATAAATGAAGCCAAGGAGCAGTTTTTCGGAACAGATCGCAACAGAACGGTGGACCAAAAATTCAATGTATACAGAGGTCGCCCCAATCATGAACCAGACCGCCCTTTCAATGCAGCAGAAATTTGTGTGGCCTTGAGTAACCTTATTCGCAACACTGCTCCGGGCAAGGGCCTAATCAACAACAAAATTCTTCATAACCTTGATGGCCAAACACTTGATTCCCTTCTTGATTATATCAACACATGTTGGGAAGAAGGGCGAGTTCCACCGGAGTGGAAACACGCCGAAGTAGCTATGATACCCAAAGCCAACAAGCCCTTGGCCATTCAGAATCTTCGCCCCGTATCTCTCACTTAGTGTACGGGAAAACTTTGAGCATATAGTTCTTAATCGCCTCACCCCGTACCTTGAAGAAAATGGATACATTGCGAACACCATGTTTCATTTCAGGTCCAATCTTCCTGACCAAGACGTTCTCCTACAACTTAAAGAAGAAGTCATTGACCAATTAGACACTTCCAGCAAGCGAGCCATCCTCGCCCTTGATGTAATAGGGGCTTTTTGCAATGTGTCCCAGGAATCATCCTTCACCATCTAAGTCTTTACAACTGCGAGGAGAAAATGTACCAGTATCTTCGGAATTTTCTCACCGACAGGACAGCCACTGTAGGACTAGGAAATCGTCGCTCGGAAAAATTCATGCTACCACCTAAAGGGACACCACAAGGCTCTGTTATATCACCAATGCCCTTCAACTTAGCCATGAACTCGCTGCCTAACCAACTAAAACAAATAAAGGGTATCAAGCACGCACTTTATGCGGATGATCTCACAATTCGGACCACAGGTGGATCTACCGGAACCCAACAGTATCAGCTACAAGAAGCGGTGCAAATAACTGAGCAATGCCTTGCAACATGCGGTCTCTCGTGCGCACCAGAAAAATCAGAACTCTTGATATTACGGAGACGCACGCGAGGCCGCCCGCCGCAGGAAATCCCGGATCCTGAAGTGAGGCCTGGGGGCATCAGTATTCCCAGAGTCTCCACACTACGCATCCTCGGCCTTCTTATTCAAAAAGACGGAACCGGTGGGTCGGAGCTAGAAAAGCTACAACGAACAGTTCAGCAAGTAATGCATCTCATCAAGCGAGTTCCAAACAAGCGCCATGGACTGAAAGAGGAGGACTGCATAGTTATGATTCAAGCGTTACTCACAAGCACCATAACCTACGGGACTCCATACGTGGACATGAAGAACGGCCAGCCTAACAAGGTGACCATCCTCATTCGCAAAGCCTATAAAATTGCCATGGGACATTCGCCGGCTACATCCACGACAAAACTCCTCAAGATGGGGGTTCACAATACCTGGGAAGAGTTAATTGAAGCGTAAAAGGTGAACCAACTGGAAAGAATAAAGCTTACAAAAATGGGACAAGCACTTCTAAGGAACCTTGGCTATACAGTCGAAAAAGAAGAACACCTGCCCCAGTCGATTCCCCATGAAACCAAGGATAAAATACATGTGTGTACATTACCTAGGAACATGCACCCAGAACATGATAAGGGACGAAGACAAGCACACATTTGTTACAGCAGAGGCTGGCGAGCTATAACAACAGTGAGAGCGTACGATACACGGATGCTGCTAAATACCGAGGAGTAAACAAATATGTAGCCAGCGTGGTGGATGAAACGGGTAGAGAGCTCGCTGCTGCTTCGACACATGCAAATGATGTAACCACCGCAGAGGAATTCTGGGCATTGCATTAGCTATCAGTACAAGTTCTTTGCCAGTAACCATCGTGACGGATTCACAAGAAGCGTGTCGAAGATTCCTAAAAGGAACAATTAGCAGATCAGCCCTTCAAGTTCTTCTCAAGTGCGACTTCGAAGACGCAAGTATCCTCTGGACACCGTGGCATGAATCTCTAGCGGGGAACCGAGCGGCGCATGCCGCAGCCCGAGAGCAAACACACCGGGCTACTCCGCAGCGATATCCGGACTCCGGAAACGCAGAGGAGCGAATACCGAGGAAATATTCAGAAATACTCGCGCACTACAGGAAGCAACGACGCCACTATCCACCTGCTCACAAAAGGCTGACTAGAGAGCAAGCAGTGACTTGGAGCAAAGCCTATAAAATTGCCATGGGCACTTTTATAGGCTAGGGAGTAGTGTATCGTGCTGATAGGTGCCAGGCAGGCACCTATCAGCACGGTACACTACTCCACGCAATGTACCCTGGCAACTTCAGTAGGAACTGCAGATACTGCCCGGAGAGTGCTAACACCCTTTACCACATGGTATAGGGATGCCGAAACAACACAAGTGTCCCGCCCATAGTCGAACAGAACATCCAAGAAAATCCGGAAGGCCAGTAGGAGGCGTTGCTGACGTCACTAAACCCTGAGGACCAGCTCCGACTGGTGGACAGGGCTCTGTCATCAGCTGCAAGCCATGGCTACCTGGAATAAAAAAGTCACCCACCTCAGGGCGAAGAGAACGCGCGCCTGGTCAGACAATAAAGTTTAATTCTCTCTCTGGGTCTAGTTGGTACATATTCCTGAGGCTAAAATCACAGCGCAAACACACTTCTTTTTACTTGTTACTTCTTTGTTCCTGCGTCCACCTGAATAAAATTGTATTCGTATATCTAATACACTATGATCCTTGTTAACCTCGCCACGATGGTCTCGTGGTTATGGCGCTCGACTGCGGACCCGAAGGTCGCGGGATCGAATCCCGGCCGCGGCGGCTGCATTTTCGATGGAGGTGAAAATGTTTGAGGCCCGTGTACTTAGGTTTAGGCGTAAGTTAATGAACCCCAGGTGGTCGAAATTTCCGGAGCCCTCCACTGCAGCGTCTCCCATAATCATATCATGGTTTTGGGACGTTAAACCCCAGATATTATTATTATCATCCCTGTTATACGTTTTTGTTTAGTGCTATTAGAGAGTAAGAGCTAAGCGGTTCACCGGGCCCAGCGGACGAGCGGAGACGCCAAATGCGCATGCGCGGCACGCTGCGGCAGCCTGCGTCTTTGCGGAGCGAACCGCTCGCCCACTCGTATCCTCTGCCCAGCGGAGTGTGGCCAGCGGACCAGCGTTTTCGCGAGACAAGATGGCGACCCCCTACACCGCGGCATGTTGTCGGCGATACCTGCGAAGGCGGCGCTCGTTTGGCTCCAGGCGAAATAGTCCTGGCGGTGCCTTTCAACCGAAGAAAACCTCTGACGACGACGCCGTTCGGAGATGAGCTAAAATGGGTTGAAATCGTCGAAAGATTAAGACGGGGGCAGGGCCGCGAGCTGACACTCCGAGGCTTAAAGAAAAGTGTTGATCAGTTAATTGGATATTGGAGATAAGACAACACAAGAAACTCAAGAAAAAACTTACACCATCTCCCGCTAAAGGGGACCATGAGGCGATGCGAAGCCGGAGCACTTGCACGATCGCGTTCCGTTGGCGTTCGTTGCGCATGCTACTGACCTCGGTCAGATTGTTATCGAACCAAAGTCGGTCGCACACGTTGCAGCTGTGCCCGAAGCTCCGGTCGAGGAATTCGCGCTGAAACCGGGCGTCGGCACCGTCGAAGCCCGGGCGTTGAAGTTGTCTAGCAAGGCGTTCTGCACGGGCGCTGAACTCGCGTCGTCTGTCCTCAGCCGACGCGTTGGCTCGACGCTGACGCTTGGCTTCGACGTCGGCGTTGTGTACGGCGGGGTTTGCTTGCCGACGCTGCCGTTACGTTTCGGCATGTAGAGCCCGCGTTTCATCCGTAGATGTTTCCCGCGGACGGCCGTTTGCGCTGGACTTGCCAAGCCCGGAGCTCGGGGTCCGCTTGCCGACATTTACGTTGCGCTTCGGCGCGTCGAGCATTCCACTGCTTCACCCACTGCTCCGCGATCTCGGCAGGCGTTAAGGTATTACTGCAACTGGCGCCGACGTTGACGTTGGAACTAATGACACTGGCGCAGCCGGCGCAGTGACTGAGCTTGTGTACGACCTAACGCGAGCCTTTTTCTAAACGAGGAGGGGGAGAGGTGGAGTGGGAGTGAAGAGTGGGAGTGGAGAGGAGGTGTGTGGAGAGGGTATGCGCATACGCAGTAAGGGTGGTCACGCTGCACACCGTTCGAACTCCGCCATAAGATGCTTCGCATCTAAAAACGTGCTACTTTGACATCTTGTTCGTACAGATTGCATGTGATCGCCTGTTCACAGAGGTGGATAGAACTGATTACATTTGGCGTTTTTGGCAAGTGCGTCTTGTCGAGAAGTGGTCAGCTTGGTTGCAAAACGACGGCGAAACCAAGTGGACGCACCTTCACACACAGCGGGGCGCGAGGTTCGTTCTACGTTCCGCTGAATAAGCAAAAAGATGGTTGCTCCATCTGTCATAGGAATCGGTATAACACGAAAGTGGAACGTGTCGAGAAGAAGTTGGTTGCTTTAGTGCATTGGTATATCAGAGCTTGTATAATGTCTATGTTGTTTGGCTGATGTAGCACCGCCTGATGTGGACGCACTCACGTTGACGCCTAGTGGCACATCTCCGTACCGACGACCAACGTCCAATATCACGATTTAACCCTTGCGGTAGCTGAAGCTCTTAACATATACGTGGACACAGCATATGGTGAATCCGGCGCAAATATGGCATCAGCAAGCACATAGTAAACACTGACACTTGATATGAACTCCTCCAAAGCGTCGTGAAACGCGAAGAGAAACGCTGCACGCGTTGTGTCTTCCCTCTAGCCTGGCAGTTAATTCACACAGGACGAGCGGGGAACGCGGTGCGACAGCCAGGCGAGCGGCGGAGAGCTATTTTCCATAGGCGTATCTACCGGGGGGGGGGGGGGGGGCAAGGGGGGCGCTAGCCCCCCCCCCCCCCACTTTCGACAGTGGTTATTGTCGGCTGGAAACTGGGAAACTAACAAGTCAGACAAAGTTTTACTTGAACGCAGCAATAACATAATTTTGTAATAAAATTTGTCCTACGATTCTGTGGTGACGACTGTCCTCCGTGTGTCATGACTACGCACTGTAGACTACCTGCGGTGCGGGCTGCCTATTCCACTCGTGTGCCTCTTGCGCTCGAGGATTGCAGAGGAGGCTATCGCTCAGCAGGGGCTCTATAATATTACAGCAATCTGTCATGATTTTCAGTTTGTCCTGCCTGAAATTTAAGTAATCCGCGACGCAAATATTGGCGGGAACCAGTAAACGTTTTATAGCCCGATCAAACGCTCTCCTTTTTCAGGAAATGCAGTTTCTTTGAAAACGAAGAGCTCCATATTCAAGCTGCTGTGAGTTGATGAGCGTGCAGAAGTGTCCAGTATTTTAGTTGTGCCTAGCCAGGACAGCTAAAATAGATTCCCACTTTAGTCTCCGATTACCCTGCTTCACTCGCCTTATCATATGATAGCCTGCGGCTTGTAACAAGGTGGGCTCGAGTACATTGAGAAACCCAGCTTTCAAATTTGCCCCGTTATTGATCTACTTCACCAGGGAGGTGATCAACGTCCACGGTTTTCTGGACTAAGAAGGCTGCCTACCTGCAAAGGATTGTGTCTGTTACTAATAATGTTTATTTCTCTATCTACCTCTTTGTCAGCAGCCGCTGCCAATGTGATTGGCGGGCAGCCTTCTTAAATTGCGTTCAGAAAGAGACACTGTCTGGCTTCCATATTGCTAGCGAATACGCACAAAGGACGACATAGAAAGAGACAGGACAACCGCTAGCGGTTGTCCTGTCTCTTTTTATGTCGTCCTTTGTGCGTGTTCGCTAGCAATATGGAAGCATACAATCAATACCAACTAGCCCAGCTTAATGCATTAACGAGTTAACTGTCTGGCTATTCCGAAAAACATGAGTTATTGTTCAGCAGTAGCACAGTAATGTGCTGCTTATTGTGTACACTTCATTTTAATGACGCGAGTTTTCGTAGACTTGTGACGTCGCGTAACGATTGGAGGCAATTTTAAGGCACATTGAAAATTTTTGACGAATAGCGAAGAACCAATGTCAAATACGCCGCATTGAAAATAGTTCATTATTATGATTTTTTACGCAGTCATGCGTACGTGGTAATTACGGGGTGGATCACTTACGCGTCATTTGTTGCGTCGTTTTACGAGCAGGTGCTGCGAGCATGACCAGAAAATTTCGACCAATCATTAACAGCTAACGACCTATATGGAAGCAAACAATGCGGGGTAGTTTAACGTTATAATCGCCCACATTTTTTTCAAGGAAAATTTGAGCTTACACAATTTACGTATAGGCTATTTACTTGGAGGAACCGGAGGGGAGGAGTAAAGGGCAACTTCACCGCTTTTCCGTCCACCCCCCCCACCCAAGCTGAGCAAAGTAGGAGGGCAAGGAACGACACCTAGTATATAAATTCGTAGTCATTTATAATGTTATAATTTATACACAACCAGCTCAATGTGGTTTGCTTAAGTGTTAATCGACTGAACTTAGTCTTCTTCTTAAGACTTTATATTAGAGGGCTCTGACAGTAAAGAACTTGGTACTCGGCTTATCCTGAAGACTTTGCGAAGTACCTTGCTTTAACAGTGTGTATTGCTGTAGTTTGACTTTCCGTTTGCTGGCCACAAGTTCGGCCAAATAAAGAGTTTCATGTTCGACACGCCGACTGCGGCCTTCGTCGACGTCACGACCTCGTGACCATATAATGCGCGTTTGTAAAACCTGACGCATATGTGTCGGTAGCACAGTGCGTAGAACGCCCGCCACCTATCGTCGGCAGGGGGAGAGGAGGAGTGGATAGGGGGAAAGGGGAGATGGGGAGGGGAGATGAGGAGTGGAGAAGGGGAAATGGGAGAGGGGGAGTGGTAGGGGGAGAGGAGAGAGGAGGTGTGTGGAGAGGGTCTGTGCATGCGCAGTAAAGGTGGTCACGCCGCACTCCGTTTGAGCTGCGCCATAAGATGCTTCGCATCTAAAAAACTTACAGCATATCCACGGGTGAATGATGAAGAGCTTGGGCGAAGCTCCTGAAGCAATCATGGTTACACCGTGAAATGTTCAGTGGTTTCGCCCAGCAGTAATCAAAGCGATGCCCCACTTTGATTATTCTTCCTTTTCCCTTATTTGTTTCTTTTTATTATTTTTATATTTATATTTTTTCATTTTTATTTTTTTATGTTTTTTATTTTTTAATTTTTATTTTTATTTTTTAATTTTTAATTTAATTTTATTTTTTTATCTTTGGGACAGCGCCATCTAGTATATCGTCACCCAACTGCAGTTTGCATGCACCTCTATGGGACAGCGCCATCTATTCAATGATACGGGAGACGCGACGGCGGGGACACGCCGGATGGAGCGACGACCGACCAGGTGATGCTATAAGGAGCTCCGCTCCTAAAACACTGACGCAGCGCTATAGTCGATTGCAACCTAACAATAAATACAAGCTCTACCCCCACATGTGCCGCGCGCCTGCCATTCATCTGTGGAAGACAGTCGTGCTAGGGGCTTTCCGTTATAATGGTAAGTACTTTTCTTGCTGCTAATCTAAATAATACGCAAATTAGTAATTAAAAGTTTGACGTCCCCACTCCAAACAGTATGTTTCCCCGATCAGTGATTTCGGAACTTCTGCTCGAATTTGCCCGGAAGCTCACGTTTTGGGCCGAAAACCAGCTTAACGAACATGTGTCTGTGTAAAAAATCGCCTACAGTAAATACGTGAAAGGTGCTTGAGGTCACGGCAATGAGCAAATGTAATTGGTGGAGGCACTCATCGAAGTTTTCGCATGGTGGGCAGCGATAGCTCTGGACAGAGCTTACATTTATTCTTAGGTTGTAATAAGAATTGTTGGGGTTTAAAGTACCAAAACCCCGATACGATTATGCGGGACGCCGTCGTGGAGAGCCCCGGAAATTTCGACCACCTGGGGTTGCTTACCGTGCACCTAAATCTAAGAACATGGGCCTCAAGCATTTTGCCTTCATCGGAAATGCGGCCGCCGCGGCGGGGATTCGATATTGCCACCTTCGAGTCAGCAGTCGAGCAGCACACCCACTAGACCACCGTGGCGAGTTGTGTTCTTAGGCTGCAATCGACTATAATTTGGTGGGCACAATTCTCGCCAAAAACATTTTTCTGACCGGAAAGCACTCGATTACTCTACGATGACAACTTTTATGCAAGAGAAGAGAAGCCGGGGGCGCACATTGGCACCAACGTCCGCTTTAATATATCATAATAAAGAAGTAGGTTTGTGTTCTTTTTACTATCCTGTGGGCTTCACAAAGAGCAGAGTGTATTTTAGTCTAAACAAGCGATTTAATAAATTCGAGACGTATGCGAAATTCGGCCACACTTGGTTTCTGCACCACTGTCAGTGTCACTGTTCAAATAAAGCGGCAGCAGTGTTCTCGCTGACGTACTTTTGTCAGCATTGGTTGTAACATTCAAGCCTGAAGTGGATTCATGATGGATACATGTACGTTAAGGCTGCTTGTGTTCTGCGGTGTATACAGGCATAGGTGCGTTCTCATACAGAGTGGCGTATTCGTGGTCACTCCTTTCGCAAAATATGCAGAAGCAACTGCAAATAGCTATTGTTCAATCTTTTGCAGCATTCAACCTGCGCACCGCATCGCTAGTATGAATTCCGACACTGTGCACGTAACTGAAATATATTGCAATATATTTCTTTCCGTGTTATCCATTTATAGTTCTACAAGTAAATAGAGTCAACATAATCGCCGGCGAATATATGCAAGTCTGATGCAGCTATTTAAAAAAATTCTACTTGCTCCGATTATTCGTTCACTTTTTACGTACCCCTGTCACACGGGAAGGTGTAATGCCATTTGCATCTAATGGCATCCGACACATGAAATAACATTAGGCGCCCTGTGCTGCTACGCGGCCGGAGATAAAATTGTTTGCAGCTGATGACAATCACAATGCGGCGAAGACAGGAGTGAACAAAAAAGTCACAACTTGTGCAAAAAAAAATGTTATTACGCATATCAAGTGCTAGTAAACATTGTTTCTAGCAAATGGTCACACTCTGTTCGCGTCATTGGTGGTACGCAGCCTGCACATCTTACTGACGGCTACTACTGATCACATGGTATCACATGGCTGGCAATGCTCTTGACATTGTCGCTGGAAACGATCAGGCTCAAACTTTCGAGAGCGAATATGGTTAATTGTTTGGCAGGAAACAAGAAATAGTGCGCTTGAAAGTAAGATCGCATTGACCGTTATAATAAATTATCTACTTCTTATTACGTAATTTCTTCGCGGTCCTTCTTCAAGGGTGAGGGGGAGTGCATTCATTCGCGACAAAAACACTTCGAATTATTCCAGCGAATGTATTCGTTTGTACAAGTCATTTCCATTTAATGACATAGCTGTCCCCGTGGCGCAGCCAGCTAACCACATTAAATGTGTCATTAGGTACAAATGATATTACACTTTCTCGTGTGACAAGGTATTATTTATATTTTGATGACTCATGCGAACCTGGCTTTTAAATCTATATTTCATTCACATACAAATGGCGTGCTAGTAATATTTGTTTTTTTTTGCTGTAAAATAGAAATGGGGCGATACAACATGAAAATTTTAGACTTAAAGTGTGTGAGAAAAAATTGGGGGACCCTTAAGCTTCGCCTTTAAGAGTTGAACGCGATAGCGAAATCCGGCCCCTAGTGCGCACTTCAACCACGAAGTGCATACTTATTAATGTGTGTTGTTACACACACGCACACGCACACGCACACAGACACGTGCGCGCGCGCGCTATGTTTCTATAGTAATGGTACAGGCTTTTGATCTAAAGCACTTCCCTGCGCTAAGGTCGAGACATACTTCTCACAATGCTTCACAGAAGGCAGCACATTATCTAATGTTTGCTGTTTGTTTGATCAACGCCTCCTCTGGAAAGGAGGCAGTGGCTTGATATGTTTTGCGCTAGATGGACATAGTGCGCATTTTTGGAGCTCTTTGAAATTTCGTGTGTGTTTTTAGCGGCGATGGCTGCCCTATCCCGGCTTTTTTTGAAGCATGGCGTCCCGCAGAAAATGTAGTTTGATGGCCTCGCCACTACGCCTACAAATCGCCGAATAGGCTCATTTTCGTCGTGACACCTGCCGAACAAAATGCGTTAAGGAGACTCCTTCCACTATGTGGCATTTATGTAGTGTTTTTTTTTCCGAAGCAGTTGCAAGTAATATCGTCGCTTTGTGGTAGGACACCTGCTTGCCACGCAAACGGCCCCGGTTCGATCCTCGATGGAACCGAAGATTTTTATTGTTTATTTTATTTGCATCTTTCTCGATTTTTCGGTCACTGACGTTTTTTCGCTCACAAGCGACGTAGCGACGCCGACACCGACGGCGGCATTTCTGCGAAACGAGCTCTCTAACGCTATCGCGTTAAAAGACTAAGGCACTGTTCTCCCAACTCAGAATCTCACACCGCGTAGAAGTGCTTGCTCCTGTCAGAGATGCCTGCTAAACACGAACGCCTGCCTTCTTCAATCGCCGGCTCACTTAAAAAGCTCCCACAAAAAGAAATCTCATGCGGCTCGCCGAACTGGCAGGACGCTTCCACGTGCAGCACAACTATTTCCCCTGTTTTGTTACCGATATTCTTCAGACCGAAGAACATTAGGTTATCGGCACCCTTATGCCTTCGACGAAACGCCGCGATTCAATGCCATAATCTAGAAACTTCCGCACATCACCAAGTGAAAGTGCCGCCGTGTCCCTGAATATCGCAGCCATCTTTGTTTATTTGGTCCAATTTACCAGAACAAGCCGCATGTTCTGGAGTTGCTAATCGTATAACAATGCTAAACAAAACCTTCATGCAGGAAAATGCGCTGTGTAAATTCGTGCGAAGTAATCGCATCACTCGTGCGAAATTTTGCATAACAGATCTTAGTTTTTCAACCAAGAATGCGTGATATAAAAAAGCTTAAGAGAGCTTTGCAGTAGCGCTGCCACGCCTGAAGAAACGACCGAGCTGCGCGACCTTCCCGGTTTGTTTATTTTTCTCTTTCTTTCTTCCTCTCTCTCTTTCACACTATTTTCTATGTCTTTTTTGTTGTTTTCTTCCAATTTCTTTCTTTATCTAGTTCTCTCTCTTTTTCTCACTCTTAATATCTTTTTTGTCTTTCTGCCATATTTTTCTTACCCTCTCTCTTTTATTACTTTCTCTCTCATTCTTTGATTACCCCTTTTCTCTCTTTTTCTGTTTCCGTCTTTCTTTTGCGTCTCGCTATTTCTCACTTTTTCTATGATATACCTAACCCTCTCCCCTCCTTCCTTCTCTCCTCCTCGCCCTCACTTCCCTCTCCCACCCCCTTGCTATTCTATATTATACAAGGCTATGTTATGCTCTGCCAGCGTGACCGGATAGCCGAGTGGTTACGGTGCTCGCTTTCGGATCGTAGGTATGCAGGTTCGAATTGCGCCCCGTGAAGATATTTTTCGCCAAGAATTACTCTCTTTCTCTTTCTTTCCCTCTGCCTGTACTTGTTCCCTCAGAACGAGTACTCAGGTTGCACAAAACGGTTAAATGATGTTTTAGAAAGGTTTATCCATGACAGTAAAAACGTTGTATATCTCGTCTAATGTCCGGCTAGAATCCGTTTTAACACGAAAATGTTTTATGCCGGGGTCCACCAAGTACTTCCGTTACAGGATATGACGTTCATAAAATGAACGCCAATGGGTGAGAAAGAAAAAAAAAACAAGAAAAAGATCCACCGCTGAGAATTGAACCCATGACGTTGCGACCGCCACGGCAAGCGCCCTACGCTAAACCAACTAAGCTACCTGACAGATGCCAGACGCTTCACGAATGCGTCTTATATCTTTCGCACATTCTTTCTCGCACGGTGCTCTGTGTTGGCGATGTAGGCAGGCGGGGCGGAGCGGGGCGGTGCCACCGTCTGTGAGAAGTGAAAAAATTCTACCATCTCCCCCTAAAGGGAACCATGTGGAGATGCGAAGCAGCGCGTGGGTCGACTTAAAGTCCCGTTCAACACAGGCACCTTGCCAGATGTTAACGCGTCCTTGGAAGTGGAGCACACCATGAATTCACTGTAGTTGCTATTGCTGTTACTCGTCCCGAACTCTTGTTGGAGCACGTCACGCGCGTACATCGCGTGTCTGCAGAATCTCGTTCCCCGACGCCATCACATGATTGCTGAGAGACTGTAAGGGGGAGAGGCCACAGCGTCTTACTCAGCCCCTTACACAGGCCCGAAAGCGCTAGCGCGTGCCAGCGCGTTCTGTCTAGGATACAACGCGTTGGTTCATCGCGCGTCTGCAGAATCCCGTTCCCCGATGGCATCACATGATTGCTGAGAAAGTGTAAGAGAGAGAGGCCACAGCATCTTACCAAGACCCTTACACAGGCCCGAACGAGCTAGCGCGTGCCAGCACACATGGTTTTGTCAGCGTTACGCCAAGCTAGGACAGCATACGGCAGCCCGGACCCATAAAGTGCTCCGCACTTATCATCATCAAGGCGGTCGAAGAACAAGAAGAAGACTTTTCGCGAGCGCGGCGCCGCGGCTGCAGCGCGAGCAGGCGCATGCGCAGTGGAGCGCGGACGCCACCGCCGGACAGAGCCCCGAGCAAAGCTGCTTCGCATCTAAAATGGTTCCAGACGAAATATATATTTTGTGGTCTCACAGCATTGACATCTGTCTGCCTGTTCCCACACAACCAACGTCTATTGTTGTGAAGCAAAACCGCAACAATTGCTCTCGCGAAGGTTGCATGTTTCTGAGAAGTGCTTTTGAAAGTCTGGTCAACCAAAAATTACACCATTTCCCGCTAAAGGGGACCATGAGGCGATGCGAAGCCGGAGCACTTGCACGATCGCGTTCCGTTGGCGTTCGTTGGGCATGCTACCGACCTCGCGTCGTGGAACGCAAAGAGGAACGCTACGCGCGTCTTGTCTTCCGTCTAGCCTGGTCGTTAATTCACACAGGGCAAGCGGGGAACGCGGTCGACAGGCTTGCGAGAGTGGGGCAGCGTAGGAGAGGAGAGAGAGGGGGAGAGGACGCGCATGCGCTGGTGCTCATCGCGGCGTTGCGCAGAGAGAATTTCGGCATGTCTAGCCCGCGTTTCAGAGGAAGAGTGGAAAGGGGGAGGGGAGAGGGGAAGTGGCGAGGGGAAGGGGGAGAGAAAGGGGAGATGGGAAGCGGAGAGGGGGAGGGGAGAGGGTATGCGCATGCGCAGTAAGGGTGGTCACGCCGCACACCACCACAACCACCGGATTGAACTCCGCCATAAGATGCTTCGCATCTAAAAGAAGTAATGCGTCACGATCGACACTTACTCCGAGATTGCGCGCGATATCGGAGGTCATGCTTAAAGTGTCGGAATACCAGCGAGGGACAGTGGCCGCGCTGGCGTCGCCGAGTTACCCTAGACGCAGTTACGTTCTTTGCCTTTCGCTTCGTGCCAGCGTGCGCCGGCTCATCGGCGTAGTGCAGCTTCGACATGCACCAACGGGATTTCTCCGCCGCCGACTACTTCGATTGCGAGAGCACCCAATAAAAAAGCTGCTGCAATACGCGTTGCAGAAAGGACACGATTTCGACGGGTTAATGTCGTGCCTTGGTGGCGCGAGACAGAGGCTAGCGGGACGCACGCGTTTGTGGCTCAAGCTAAAAACCTCTACGAACTAGGCATCAGCATGGGTGCACCCACACCAATCGGTGCTATAGCTGCCAAACACGAGTAAACATTGTAAAAGCTCTCATATATCACTGCACGATAAGCACTACTTCTGTGTAGACACGTTTGACTTTCGTGTTATACCGATTCCTATGACGGAGGGATCAGCCATGTTTTTTTAGGACTATCTAGAAAACGTTTTAAAAACATCACAAAACATCCCATTCTATAAAAGAGATTGCTGGACACCTAAAATATCCCGTTGCACTGTCCTTGAAAAAGCGTTTTTTAGACGTTTTCAAGACGTCATGCAGTACCTCTTTTCTTTTTGCTGTTTTGTTTCTGTGATGCAATTAGTGCACGTTTATAGGAATGCCTCTCTCTTATAGTGATTACAGTTACTTTATTCTCTTAACAACAACATTATTACAGAGTGAGAGCTCAGTGTAGTTGCAGACAAAAGTGGTCATGTCAAAACTTATCATGTAAAACAGCCACAATCCCTGCACAGCACAAAAACTTACAAAACACACTTACAAACACAAACTTACAAACACAAACACATATGGCATGCGACTAGGTAGCATTATTATGAAGCGGTAAAAGAACAAAATTATCGTGGTAGCTGAAATGCAGCTATATAGTATCCAACCTTCATAAACACAACTTTTTGTTGCACGATTCATCATTTGCAAAATTGTTGTCAAACAACTAATAATTCTATACGACAAACATTAGTATCTGGCACAGCCATTCTGCAGTATGCAAGCGTCATCTCAATTACCTATACTGAATGAAACACAAGGATGAAGTGAAGAGAAATTGCCGAAAAGGCAATGTCGCTGAAGCCAACGACTCGACAAGGGGACTAGTCTCCGTCAGGGCCCTGACGAAGACGAGCCGCCATGTTGAAACGTTTCCAAAACGCCTCATCTTCCGCTGAACCTTTTTCTCGCGAAAAGGAGAGAGAGAACAAACAGAGGGTGGGTAGGGAGGTTAACTAGACTCTAGTTTGCTACCCTACTGATGGGGAGAGGAATGAGGGAGTAAAAATGCAGAGAAAGAGGCACATTTCACAACACACACACACACAAACACTGGAGTGTATCACAGCCGGTCGCTCAATTATGTTGCCTTGAAGTAGCACAAGAGGGCTCCTGTGGTTTTCTGGGCTGATCTGCTGTGAAGCCAGACTCCCAAGATCTTTCATCAGTAAAAGGCCGGTCATTAATTGAGTCTTCTGAAGGCACACTGGAGAGTCCGGCGATGTTGTTGAAATTGGGGACAGCGGCACAAAAGATGATCGATAGTATCTACACATTTGCGCTTATCGCACACTGATGAATCTGCCATACCAATCCGATAGCTGAATGAGTAAGAAGACGCTACGTCGAGCGATAGTCAACACTGCATTGTAAGCAGGAAATGCGGCATGCATAAAGCACTTGGTGTGTGTCTCTGCCTCTGTTTCAAAACAATCGTTCAGCAGCGCAGACCACTGTTAGTGGAACTGGACTCCAAAGTGTTGAAAGTACAAATAAAACAATACTGCAAAATAATATTCGGCCTAACCAGCCAGGAATACGTAATAAAAAAAGAACGTAAATGGCTTGCAAAATAAGTGTTGCTCGAGTGTATTGCTCACAAAATGGAGCGTTTAGGAACTTTCTAACAACATGCCTCCGTTGGAAGATTTCTCACTGAAAAAATGTTGGCAAAGAACTCTGGCATCATTACAGGAGTTAGACTGGATGTTCGGAACACAAGGCGCCGTCTTAGACTTTGCTAAAAATATTTGTGGCTGCAACATCCATGTTTCAAACTGCGCCCACTAAAGGAATAACTGTTTCAGGCTTCGAAATGCAGCGTACAAAACTTATCACAGGAATTATGATCTGACATCCCTAGAGAGCACACAGTTAGCCTTAAATCTACCATGGCTACCAGAAAATATGAACACTGTAAATTACAGCAACATATAATCAAAAGCACAACTAAACAACTCTAGGAAAAAACAAAATGCACGAACAGAAAACAAATGGAAACGACCACAAGGGGAACAGTGAATGGGCCCCTTACTAAAATGAATAAATGAAATTGAGGAATATGAAAATATCAGCATTATCAAAAAAACTTTGTTTTATGATGATCAGTATTAAAAAAAATGTCACGCTAAAAGAACTAATATAAAGATAAGACATATAAGCTAAAGAAATTGTGACTGTTCCCCATTTTTTACTCAATAAGCACACAGCTAGCAACTCAGGGTTGTCAGAGGCAGGTCAGGGTAATGCACCCTCGTATATCAGATTTCTCATTGCCAAAATATCACAATGTGTGGCAAGGTTGTCTGCACACATGGCTTCATGACAGGCACTTGATGGAAATCACTAGGAACTTCCGGAAGTCTGATAAGAACACTACAAATGGCATGAAACATATTTTAGAACAATGACCTTTGTGCAATTTCTTGAAGATGCCGACAAACACAGACGCTCAAAAAAGTTAACTGCTTTATAAATTGTGACCTTTTGTGTTCTTTAAAGTTACCAAGGAAAATAGAAAAATGCAAAAGGGCGGAGCGTCCCGGCGTTCTGTCCTCTACGTGGGCGCGGCCAGCGGTTACAACGGCCTCCCGTTAGGGGGTCCTGTCAGTAACTCCTCAGGATCCTATAAAGTTCGTTTTCTATCTATCTATCTATCTATCTATCTATCTATCTATCTATCTATCTATCTATCTATCTATCTATCTATCTATCTATCTATCTATCTATCTATCTATCTATCTATCTATCTATCTATCTATCTATCTATCTATCTATCTATCTATCTATCTATCTATCTATCTATCTATCTATCTATCTATCTATCTATCTATCTATCTATCTATCTATCTATCTATCTATCTATCTATCTATCTATCTATCTATCTATCTATCTGTCTGTCTGTCTGTCTGTCTGTCTGTCTGTCTGTCTGTCTGTCTGTCTGTCTGTCTCGAAATCCGCTTTTGTCGTATAAAACATGCCAGTCGCCCCATAAAAAAGAAAACGGCGATAAATTAGTTGCTGTAGCCTTTCTTTCTGAACATCTAGGGCGAGCCCCACCTGCAATAAATAGGACAAAATATAAATTCATTATCTGCTATAATACCTAAAACAGGACGGTGTGACAAGTTGAAAACTCGATAACACCCTACGTCGATAGAGAGCGAGCATGTTATATTTAATTAGGTACAAGAAATCGGGAAGAGACCCTTTTGATTCTACTAAGAGCTGCCGGGTTTACAGAGAAAGGAGGAGGTTAACAGAGTAGGGGAAACGTAAAGACAAATCCGAAAGCGCGTCGATATAGTCAGGTCAGCACTTAGAAAATATGCCGAACTCCTCCCGTGAAACGCGCCTTTGACTCTCATGCCCTCAAAAATTCGCAACTAACAGAAAAGCGTGCCCAGCCTCTGATTACGTGCAGATAGTACTGTGGAAGAAGACATGAACCAGTACGCTGTCGCTGCAAAGATTCCGTCATCCACAAACTTTAGTGACACAGTAAAACATGACACATGCCGTAACTTCCAACTATGCAGTTTTAGAATTGGGTGTGGTGCGCGAAGCTTTGCGTTAGCTTTCGTCGCCACTGCGCATGCGTTATACGCTACGTACGCATAGACGCTATGTTTGCGTACACCATTCTAAAACTGTTTATTACGCGGAACACGTAGCTTATTTACACCACCATTATTTCTAAAGTATATTATATTAAGGGCTGACCAAATATTCTCTTTTAAATTACTTCAATCACTACATCGTGAAAAACAATACATTAATGACAGCAACAATAAATCAACGTACTACTTTGGAGATCAAAAGCGCCAAATGCCAATAACACGGACTAATTATGGAAAGCAATCTCGGAAATATCAAACCATGTCGCTTCTTAATAAATTCGAACGACATTTGTACTTGGATGTTAGTCCAAACCTTTTTAAGAAACAACTAAAGAGGGCGTTGATAAATAAAGCATTCACTTTGAGGTTATCACATTAAAATACGTTACTTCCTTTATAGTGTATATGTATACATTTGCTCTTGTGGATAATGACCTGCCGTGCATTTGTTTAGAAGCAGTTGTGCTCTTACGTTTTTGCTTTATTTATTAGTTACTTATTTTATTTATTTATTTTTGGCACAAATGTTGTGTTACACAAAGTGTACTTAGCATGTATTCTCTCGTTTTACATATTGTTTGTTACTTCTGTGCAAAAGAACCTTTTCTAGTTCTGTCCCTAGGTATTATTTCAGATTCTTAGCGAGCTGTGAACTTATCGAACTTTTTGTATATCTTTACATCCTAGATTTAAACAATTTTTTGTATGTTGCGAACAATTTGCTATGTATTTGTTGTTTAATATTTTTGCAAAACCGGTACTGAGGCCTTTTGTCAGGTTTTGCTATACCTTTAGCTTCTGTACCTTTCTTGGTGCAATTCAAGAAGAATAATGTATCTGAATCTGAAATCTGAAGAGACAGGGAGAGAGAGAGAGAGAGAGAGAGAGAGAGAGAGAGAGAGAGAGAGAGAGAGAGAGAGAGAGAGAGAGAGAGAGAGAGCTGTTTACGACAAGTCTTCCGCTTATAAAGCCCCAAGTCAGAAAACTCTGAGGCACTCAAAACCGGTGTCCGCAGCTCCCGCCAATCCGGTGACTTCCCATCCCGGCGTTCGGACTCCACAGAGGACTCAATGAGTCACACAATACACAAGCCAAGTCCCGATGACTCAAAACTAGAATGTCGGCGAGGAAGTTGAGTCTGAAGGAGGAGAGGGGAGCTGTCGTTGATCTCGTGGGGGAGACAGACAGACGGCTCCATTGAACTCGCACAAACTTTCATGTCTACGTTTGGGGTAAGGAATGCAGAGGTTTGGTGGGAAAGTCGAGGTAGATACAGACACACACGCACATACACAGCGGTACAGACACGCACGCGCATGCACAGTGATACAGACACGCACGCACATACATGCACACGCGCGCGCACATGCGATACATGCACACACGCACATACATACACACGCGCTACAGGCACGCGCGCACATACACGCGCGCGAAAACACAAACGCACGCACGCGCAGGCGCACACATACACACACATACGTGCGTACACGCAAAAACACGAGCTAAGACACCTACACAAACGCACGCACATGCACTCACACGTTAACACGTGCGCACACGCACATACAGACGCAGGCGCACGTACGCACACATACAAACACGCATACACCTGCACACACCCGTACACAACGCATGGATGGTTGATGTTCATGGCGTGCGTGAGCAACTGAAAGCGCGCGAAGTTTGCTTGCGCTCGGTTCTCGTGACGTCAGGGTCACCTGACTGGGAGGTATCGCGCGTCGCAGCCATTCAGCGTTGCGGATGCACCGGCTCCGCGAAAGAGAGGGTGAAGAAAGAGGAGGTTGACGGCCCGGCGAGGGTGAGGCGGTGTGGATAAAGGAGCGCCGTTACTTTCCAACATCAAGGGGCTTTAATATTTCCTTGTGCCTACGCTTGACATCTCTTAAGATGTCAAGCGTAGACACAAAGAAATAGCTCTTAAAATGTCAAGGAAAGATCAAGGAAACATCTCTTAAGATGTCAACCATCTCTTAAGCCCTCGACTCGCTCTGATGCGTGTCACTAGCCTTCCGATAGCTAACTGCAGAACGCATATCGACTGACAAAAATAGCCATAGAGCGCTAAATAAAATAAAGTTCAATACAAATTATCTAAACTCACATTCTAAAAAATCATTCTAAACTCGTGAAATCATTCTAAACTCGTGAAACGAAGCATCGCCAACATTTGTCTAAATAATGCATTTAAGAAGTCATGCCCTCATTGTGTGCAGCAATCTTTGTTAGAACAAGTAAATCGTCTAAAGGCGTCAAGCTACCCTGACCACGTGTTAGTGTCGGTTTCCGAGGTGCTAGTGAAAAGATTAGTTAAGCAGTCTGGTTGTGAACAGAGCAGTGGTAAGTCTAACAGGAATAAAAAAGTAGCGGTCATCCCATACATTCATCGCATATCACACAATCTCAAGAAAGCTGCTCAGAAGACGGGTGTGGAGGTAGCATTTTCCGCTCCGCAGAGATTATCAAGACTGTGCAGATTGACAGAGCCCTGTTCCAGTGCGCCTCTCATCTGCGACGTTAAACACTGGGTTAAATTCATTCAGTGCCAGAAGGGTGTTGTGTACAACATACCACTTTCATGTGGAAAGGTATATATAGGACAAACAGGGCGCTGCCTAAACGCGGCGTCTAAGAAAACACAGCAATAATGTCAGGAACGGTAACAACGGTCATCTCGCAACTCACTGCCAAAAGTGCTCCTGCAGCCCGAAATTTGAGTAGTGCACAGTCATATCTCGCAGCCGTAATCAATCGGCGAGGCTCGAAGTTGAAGCAAAATATATTTTAGAATGCGCAGAATCGTGTGTCAGCATAGCTTCTTTGACATTATCTAAGAAAGAGATAGCATTTTTGAGTGCTCAGTAACGTGTAACGCGCAGGCCCTGTGTCACGTTTTTTTTGCTTAAGTGTTTATAAGTGACGCTACCCCCCTTTTTTTTCCAATAAACAAGTTGTAAGTTGCGCACTGGTTGGTTGGTTGGACCTTGTCAACCTGGCGCAACCCACTATGGGGGATCGGCCATGAAACGGGCGGCACCTTATTTTTGAGATAAAATTGTTCTACATTTCAAATATGTTTATAATAAGGATATGTAATGAAAAACTAACACTAATATTCAAGGCTAGAAAAACATTAAAAAATTTATATATATATATATATATATATTGCGCACTGTGTGTCCCGTCTCTTCTTCAAAATTTATATATATATATATATATATATATATATATATATATATATATATATATATATATATATTGCGCACTGTGTGTCCCGTCTCTTCTTCATCCTCGTCTTTCAAGCGCATCCACTTCATCGACAAATTACCTAAACCATCACCAGTCGTGGAAACCAAAAGGAAAACTAATTCCTAATTAAAATCAACACGCAAAAAAATTTTTTTATCGAATCCTGAGTGGACATTTCATGAAAAGCTAAGAGCTTTCTTCAACAACTTTTCAGGTGCACTCGCGGTGGTCGCGCCCAGAAGGCTTTTCTCGTCAAGCGGGCTGTACGAAACGTACGATAGTTCATCACCCCATCGTCGAACGCGACTACATACCTCGGAGCGGACTTGCCTTTGTCGCCTCCTGCTACCTCGCGAATGTCATCGACCTTGCGATCTCGCACCTGATCAAACGCGCCGCGAAATAACAAGGGGGAAGTTCTTTGCCCTCCAATCACTTCCGCAAACCATGCGTTTCCCATTGTTCCAGTCAGAACCCGCCTGCGGCTGCACTCTATGCTTGCCTGGACCCGCGGGCATAACCTCCCGAAAAATGCCGCTCTCCGTGACCTCCTCCAAGTGCCTGCTTAAGTGGAAACCTTATGAGTGACAAACGTGATTGACAGCAGCGCGCACAATGGCGCCGGCCACGTCGATGGATGAAGACGCGAGGGAGTGACGAGGCGGATGAACTACGTGGCAGGGTAATGGTGTTTCGCTCATAGGAGACCACGTTCTTTCATTCTTTGAGATAGAAACTCTGGGAAGGGCTGCGCAGTTCCGAAAGCTGGATTGAGAAAGACAGCATCATGCAATCTCAATCTCTAATGTATTGCTTGCTGTCAAGTGCGTCCGAGATACTAAGAAAACACGGTTGATCCCTCCGTCATAGGAATCGGAATAACACGAAAGTAAAGCGTGCCCTTACAGAAGTAACTGAATGCTTACTGTACATTGATGTAAGAGAGTTTGCACAATGTATATTGATGTCTGGCAGCTAATGGCGCCGTTTAACGTGTATGCACCCACTTTGATGATTGGTGGTACGTCTCCATCCCGACGACTAACGTCCATGTTAAATGATTAAACAAAGCCTTGTGGCAGCTGTAGTAGTTAACGGTGAAAGCGTAATCAGAACGAGGTGTGATAGCCAGAAGAGCGTCGCATATTGGACGCACTACTTGGTCGCCATCCCGCGGCATGTTAAAATGGGATTGAACACCACGGCCGGACTAGAGGGAAACACAAAGCGCGTCGTGCCGCCCCGGTAGCCCGGCCGCGATTTTTCTCGGGGCGAGCGAGTGAGCATGGAACGCGGTCAGCCAGGTGAGGCAGGCGCGCGTCGTAGAGCTATTTTTGGTTTGTATTAGCGTGATGCTGAGCGAGGCCGAGGCTTTTACGACGCTTGGGCAAAGGTCGCCACCTAGCGGTGTGTTAAGGCATTGACAAAGTTCAAGTTCTATTGAAAACGCGCCGAATGGGACGGACGCGTAACGCGTTGTAGGTGCTAGTCGCGGAGGCCACAGCAATGACGAATTACTTTACCTTACCACTCCCAGTGGTCAACACCAACCAGCCGACCGGGAGAGTGGTAGATATAAAGGGCGTGTTCGTAAGGTCTCCAGAGTGTGTGACCGTGGCGCAGTGAAGACCTGGTTAAGCAACAAAGGCATCTTTGTATCTTCAGTTAACTGTCGCCTCTGTGAAGTTCCGGAAACTATAGAACATTGCTTCATCAGCTGTAAAGACGCCATACTCTTCTGGGACGTTCTACAAAGGGCTTTTAAAAAACAACTCGATTTAAATTCGTATAGCATACGTTATCTCATGCCACCCAAAAGCCATTCTATGCCCGTTGACATGCTATTACTAATGGGTATGCACAGTTTATGGAAAACTCGCATGTTAGACAGGCATGCGGAACCCATGGTATCATCGCGGTTGCATCTCATTCAAATGGCTCTTCAGCTAAAAGACTTTTACGAACAATTAGAGTTTCAACCGGACTGGTATCCACTCTTCATGAAATGTATAGCTTTAATACCCTTTTAGGACTTCTGTGTAACGCTTGTACGCTGGTAGAGGCCGCCTTGAGTTTTTTGTTCGCTATGTATGCTAATTACACACATTTGCAATAAATACCATGAAAGAAAAAAAAAAGTGACCGTGGCGCAGTGGATAGCGTGCCCGTCATCTGCTGTTGAGGACCGAGCTGTCGTGGGTTCGATGCCCGCTGACAGTACCTTTTTTCTTTGCCATCTGATTGTGTATATTTTTTCGACGTCATTTCCGTGACGGAAATACGTCACTGAAGTCTTGGTGGACCCCGTCATAAAACACTTTCGTGTTAATATTTCTCAAACGAAATAGAAAAAAAAACCCCACCAGGCCTGCGCGGAAAGCGCACCACAGTCACAGCGAAAGCTGGAAGAGCGGCATTTCTAGAGCTTGTTTAGGCTCTCTTGGGGCTACTAATACAAGTACACTAGCAAGGTACACACTACGCCTCAAACCATAATTTTTGTGAAGTTGGGAAGCACCCACTACGCCATTATTCGTCATTCTGTGGCGAAGGGAGGCGCCATCCGTAAGGCATTATGTGCACTTTCTTGATGCGACGGCTGAGGACGATGAATAATTATGGCTAAGCTCTGGTAATGGGTTGGAAGCTTTTAACGGCTCACTAGTTACGTAATTCGCATTGTGCGACGCCCGGTCGTTATTTCACTCTCCCATCACTCTGTATAACATACGTTAACGTGAGAAAGAGAGAGAGGGGGAAATAGCTTTATTGAGATCCTGAGGAAATGGATCATGGGGGCCTTGTGGGCTTCCTTGGCAACCAATAGAAGTGCACTTGCGAGGAACCCTCAGCACTATGAATCATAATTTTTGTGAAGTAGGGAAGCAACCACTATGCAATTTTTCGTCATTCTGCGAAGAACCGTGGTGCCCGCTAAACACCCGTAGGCCATTATGTGCACTTTCTTGATGCTCTGCCTGATGACGATGAAGAATTATGACAGAGCCCTTTGTAATGGGTTGGAAGCATTAAACAACCCACTCGTTGCACAATTTGCAATATGTGACACCTGGTTACAAAATTGGCTTGCGTGACGCCTGGGTGTTATTCTACTCTTCTACTACGATACATTACATATGTTAATTTGGTTCCTTCCGGACATGAAGCCTGTATAGGGTCTTTTTGCGAAGCAGTTTCAATCGCCGGCATGGCTCTGAGGTAGAATACTGGGCTCCCATGCATAGGGCCCTGGATCGTCACTATAGGCCGAGTCACGCGAACGCAGTTTTACAGCGTAGCTGTGTACCGCTAGGCGGAACCAAAATCCGTCCGTCCTATGTGCCCATTAACTTCTTGCGCGTATGTCCCACAGGAATTCCGCAAGCCTCACTGCTCAACACTGGTCAATTAAAAAATTACACCATCTCCCGCTAAAGGGGACCATGAGGCGATGCGAAGCCGGAGCACTTGCACGATCGCGTTCCGTTGGCGATCGTTGGGCATGCTACCGACCTCGCGTCGTGGAACGCGAAGAGGGACGCTACGCGCGTCGTATCTTCCATCTAGCCTGGCCTTTAATTCTCACAGGGCGAGCGGGGAACGCGGTCGACAGGCGGGCGAGAGGGGGGCAGCGTAGGAGAGGAGAGAGAAGGGGAGGGGACGCGCATGCGCTCGAGCTCACCGCGGCGTTGCACAGGAGAGGATTTCGGCATGTCTAGCCCGCGTTTCAGAGGAAGAGTGGAAAGGGGGAGGTGAGAGGGGGAGGGGAGAGTGATAGTGGAGAGGGAGAGTGGAGAGAGGAAGGGGAGAGGGGAAGGGTAGAGGGGAAGGGGAGGGAAAGTGGAGAGGGTATGCGCATGCGCAGTAAGGGTGGTCACGCCGCACACCACCACCACCGGATTGAGCTCCGCCTTAAGATACTTCGCATCTAAAATGAGAAAGCCGTCCACGCGGAAAAAGTATTTTTTTTTGCCAATGACGACACTCCCTCCCAGTGTCAGCATAAGTCAGCAGCCCAATATGCCAGATGCATTTTGTTCTTGACATGTAGCTCCCTGGTGGGAACAACCATGCGTGAATATACTGGAAGAGCTTGCCATTATTGCAACTGATAAACATTGATTGTATTGGGCGTATAAAAAATTCGGCAGATGCCACGCGTTGTGGGAATCGGTTTCATGCGAAGCAGTTAGCGAGCACTTCTATGCTGTATTTTACGGCTTTGAGCCAAGCGTTACGAGGTGGATCGATATGTCTTTGGAAGCTGTGTGCACATCGAGGGCTTACCAGGCACGTGGACAACAATGGCGTTTAAAGGCTAACTTATGGTGCGAAGTAACGTCAGCCCTCACGTTAGAGTACATACGTCAGTATTATCGAAACCAAGTGCCCTTTATGTCGCAATGATATAAATATCTTACCGAACTTTCGTTAATGTATTCGTTCGGGGTTGAGTAATGCTTCAGTATAGCTTGCTGAATCATAGGAATATAAATGTACTGTTTATTACACTGCTATAAGAGCGGAGTCAACATTGGAATCGCAGACGTTAATATGATATTATTACATAGCCAGCACCACAACCACAATTGACGTTGCACCGACATTACGCCTGCATAGGCTGTTTTTCTAAACCACATCATAGACCTGGTGTGGCTCTGTGGTAGAGTCCCTGATTGCCACGCAGAATGCTTGGCCTCGATTCCTGCTGGGATCCTAATTTGTATTCTTTCCATTCATCCGGTGAAGGCTGCCGATGCCGGTTTTTCTTAACGCTGTCGCATTTAAATTACCAATGTTTGTAATAGTATGGAGAGCTGGGCGAGTTGGTTTGAGGACATTCTTGGAAACATTTCGGCGCGCGCACAAAAGACGGAAACGAAAGGCGAGAAGACAAACGGGCGTTTGTCTTCTCGCCTTTCGTTTCCGTCTTTTGTGCGCGCGCCGAAATGTTTCCAAGAATGTTACCAATGTTTGTTCGCTCCATTCTTGGGTAGATATAAACTGTCAGTCGCCTGTGGCACATACCCGTACATCGTGCCTCGTGGTAAACGGGTATGTGCCACACGTGTCTGGTGGAAAGGGTTTGACAACGTACGCGACAGGATTTTCACGTTATTCATGCTATGACAGGACAGCCATTTTCTTCAAATCCTCTTACCCTACCATGCCAATTTTGGTCTAGTCTAAGTTAAGGAGATCATGAGAGCACCCATACGAAGGCGTCTAGATAGATAGATAGATAGATAGATAGATAGACAGATAGATAGATAGATAGATAGATAGATAGATAGATAGATAGATAGATAGATAGATAGATAGATAGATAGATAGATAGATAGATAGATAGATAGAAACACTCAAAGTGCAAAAGGTTCGCTGAGAAATGCTTCGCATTTAATATTAAGGGTGTTAATGATGCTACGAAGCGCTACCGAAGATGAAGAGGGAGACGTAATGAAAGAAGACGACGTTCCCTGATTCCGCGAGGACTTGGCTCCATCTTGTATGCCTGGCTTTGTCCTCTGTATATACCTTGTAAATATAACCTTCAACGCATTTTTCTCCCCGTAACATTTTGGTGGAGGTGCGGGTTCTCCCAGCTTCAACATTCACGACGCTTCTCCGCAGCGGACGCTCCTTGGCTGCCTCTGCGATTCCTGCTCAGGACGAGAATGAGGGTCACTCGGAAACCTAAACGACCGTGCCTCGGTCAACCACGCCGCAACCAACAGCGCGGCAACCAGCCGCTACTAACCGCACCGTCGTCCTGACACAACCGCGTGACCCAGGCACATTTTCTGGCACGGACAACACTGACGTCGAGGATTAGCGTCAGCTCTACGAACGGGTGAGCGCGCTGTACAACTGGGACCCGACGCTCATGCTGGCCAATCTAAAAAGACAGGGCGTGCAAATACGGACACAAGAAAGAAGTCAGGACTCCACAAACGCCGGCGTTTGGGGTGTCCTGACTTCTTTCTTGTGTCCGTGTTTGCACGCCCTGTCTTTTTAGAATGAATACTTACCAAGTAGCTCAGCTCTCTATTATTCTAATGCTGGCCAATATTCTATTTTACCTTGAGGGCACGGCGAAAGTTTGGTTCTGCAACCACGAGCAAGAAATCACGAGTTGGGACGTGTGCAAAAAAAACTCATTCATCTGTTCGGCAAGCCCATTGGTCGCCGTCGCGCTGCACAGAAAGAACTCGCGTGCCGACTTCAGACCTGCACAGAGTCCTACATCACGTACATTCGAGATGTACTCGCGCTCTGCCGCAAAGTAGATGACAGGATGGCCGAGGCTGAAAAGGTTGCGCATATCCTCAAAGGAATCGCGGATGATGCGTTCACTCTCCTGGTCTTCCGCAACTCGTCGACAGTGGACGACGTCAATAATGAATGCCGACGCTTTGAAGAAGCGAAAAGTCTTCGGACTACGCCACATTTTTCACGTCCTCCCAACACGGCTGCGACGTCTACTTGCGAGGACATCCGTCCATCACCTGCTCCTGCTGGAGCTGAGATATTGTACGCCTCGTCCATCGCGAAATTGAAGCTGCATCTCCGGTCCCTGCGCAAGCTCGTGCCCCCGACGATTCACACACGATTTCCCTCATCCAGACCGTTGTACGCCAGGAGCTCGCCAACGCAGGAATCCAGACGCTCTGCCCAGTGAACAGACCCGACTACCGTCCACCCGCCCCACCTGATCTGCCCCGCAACTCGTACGCCCGTCCTCGTTACCGGAACTCGGTGGAATGGCGAACCTCCGATGACAGGCCCATGTGCTTCTGCTGCGGACGCGTCGGCCATATTTCTCGCCACGGTCGCAGTTCCTGGAACTCACAGCCTTGGCCGACCTATTCCAACACCCGACGTTCACCTGGTAGTTCCCGCCAGCCTGCGCCCCTTGAAGACGACGCCGCTACACCCTCATCGCCCGCAAGACCACACCGCTCCCCTTCGCCGTCCAGTCGCCTGTCCCGCTCTCCTCTGCGTCGTCGCTCACCTTCCCCCTTCTACTCCCGCCGCTCCTCGGAAAACTAACGGGCGCAGCTCCTGGAGGCGAGCTTGCCTTGACGATCCGACCCGAAATTCCTCTGCTTAAACTACCTGGACACAACAACCTGCTCAGAGTAGATGTCGACGGCGCACCTGTTATAGCACTCATCGACACTGGCGCTCACGTATCGATTATGAACTCCAACCTCCGTGCTCGCCCAAAGAAGGTGCTCACTCCTGCTCCGATCGCTGTGGTCCGTGTAGCCGGTGGTGCAACTCCAGTTGTCACTGGGATGTGTACTGCTCGCGGCACTGTTGCTGGGCGTCATACTTCTGTTTTGTTCTACGCATTGGAGCAATGCCCGCATGAACTTATCTTAGGACTTGATTTTCTGTCCTCCCATTCAGCTCTTATTGACTGTGCCACGGGTGTCGTCCAACTCGCCTTACCTTATGCCGTTGAGCCTTCTGATCCTGCGCCGAGCAAGCTGTGCTCTGCCGATTTCGTTCGCGTCCCCTCTCTGGCCGTTACGTACACTGACGTCTCTGCCGATCCACTCGTGGCCGACAGAGATTACGTCATGTCACCCAGCGCTACCGTCCTCTGCTCGCAAAAGTCACGTTCCCGCACACCGTCATCCGTATTCACGCCAATGCCGCATGTCTCCCTATCGTCAATTTTGGACTATGCCCTCAGGTGCTGCCCCAGGGTATCTTGCAACCCTTGGCCCAGCCTGCGACTACCACATTTCCGCTTTAACAGGAGATACACAATTGCCGACCAGTCCTGATTTGGATCCAACTTCATCAGAAAGCATGACAAAAATGATCGCCTCTGACCTCTCGGCCGAACATGCGAACGCACTTCGTGCCCTTCTCGCGTCGTACCAGGACATATTTGACCTCAATGACCGGCCGCTGGGCCAGACAACCGTTGTGAAGCATCGAATCAACACCGGCGATGCCAACCCGATCCACCGACGATCCTATCGTGTTTCCCATACTGAGCGCCAAGTCATACAGAAAGAAGTCGACAAGATGCTTGCCCGGGACATCATTGAACCTTCTTCAAGCCCATGGGCTTCCCCTGTCGTGCTCGTCAGAAAGGACAACAGCTGGCGCTTATGTGACGATTACCGAAATCTCAACAAGGTAACAAAAAAAGACCTGTACCCCTTACCGCGGATATATGACGCCCTTGACTGTCTCAGTGGTGCGAAGTATTTCTCTTCGATTGACCTTCGTTCCGGGTACTGGCAGATTGCAGTTGACGACATGGACCGTGAAAAGACCGCATTTGTTACGCCTGATGGCCTTTACCACTTTAAAGTGATGCCGTTCGGGTTATGCAATGCCCCAGCTACCTTTGAACGAATGATGGACGCTCTCCTTCACGGTTTTAAGTGGTCAATCTGCTTATGTTACCTTGATGACGTTGGCACACCTTACTGCTCCTTATTTTGCAGATAAGTTTCATTTGATGCACTTCCCATCTTCCTGATTTATTATTCTGCGTATTGTGCAACCTTCGCTCGTTTATCAATTTGCCTCTTGCGCCTGTCGTTTTGTCTGGAGACAGTGCCTGCAAGGGCTCGTTTGTGCAGATCAATCTTATACTTAATGACTTGAGCTTCGTCTGACATTTTCTAATGTATGTCAACTCGTATTGCGCTAGAGCATTTTCGATCAATCTTACTTATTAATCTCTTTCATTTTTCTCATCATTGTATATGTTGAATTGCTTTTGTGCTTGGATAACAAAGAATTGAAGTAGGGTGTCAGTTAGCAGTACGAACTGGAAGACGCGACAGTATCGGAGGGTAGGCCTAGCCAGTCCAAGCAGCAACAACGTCTCCAACGAGCATCTCCTGCGCAGCTCTGCAGGATGCAACTATACACAAATAAAATTAAATTATATATATATATATATATATATATATATATATATATATATATATATATATATATATAATAAAGAGTTAATTGGTGTATTCATGTGGGAGGTAGTGGCCAAGTACTAACCACCAGGGTGGCCAATCCTGCTCTGGGAGGGAGTGCATTGATGGCTGTGGTCGCCAGTGAGGCTGCACCCCAGGCCTTTTACACAATTCCCTCATCACGCGGAATTTTTTTTTTTTTTTTTTTTTTTTTTTTTTTTTTTTTTTTTTTTTAATCGGTGGGAATTGTCCGGCACCGGGATTCGAACCACGGACCTCTTGCATGCGAAGCTGATGTCTTACCCACTACGCCATCGCTGCACCTTTTTTTTTTTTTTTTTTTTTTTTTTTTTTTTTTTTTTTTTTTAATAACCGGTTGGTCATTAAGGGTAACTGACTGGGATTCCAAGAGATGGCAAACGCGTGAGGGGGAGACAAAAAATTAGGTGGGTAGATGAGATTAAGAAGTTTGCAGGTATAACGTGGCAGCAGAAAGCACAGGACCGAGTGATTGGCGGAGCATGGAGAGGCCTTTGCCTGCAGTGGATTAGCGGCGACGATACTCGACAATACAGCGACAGTCAAGGCGGGGCCGACTCTCAGCGCGAGCTGCGTTCTCTTCGAGCCGAAGAGGGCGACCCACTAGAAGAGAGGGCGACCCACTAGAAGGTGCTCGAGAGGACGACCCATTACGAAGTTCGAACGCTTCGCTACAATATATATATATTATACATATATATATATAAATATATATATATTTATATATATATATATATATATATATATATATATATATATATATATATATATATATATATATATATATATATATATTATATATATATATATATATATATATAGAGAGAGAGAGAGAGTTAACAAACGTGCCTTAGCAATTGTTCCACCGGTAGCTGAGTTGGGTTTCTTCACTTTCTCAGTAAGTTATTCCCACTAAAAAAGCGTGTAGAGAAGGGTGGTTTAGCTTCGCTAACGTGAAACCTGTAGAGGGGCGAAGTATGCTGTGTGCGTGGGTGTTTCTCACAGCAAAATCACTGCTAATACTCAATGAGAGACAGAAGATAGATTAGACACTAATACCCGCAGTCCGCTTTTAGTTAACGTGCACACTGCGAATCTTCATTTTTCAACTACGCAAAAGAGAAATCACTGGCACTACGTTGCAGGTCAAGATTCAGTGCCTATATATACGGGGTGGCAGGTGAACGGTTGTGCAGCGCGAGGAGTCGTTTTCAACATGAAAGCGTTTTATGCCGGGGTCCACCAAGACTTTGATGACGTATTTCCGTCACAGAAATACGTCAGCAAAATGAACGAAATCAAATGGCGAAGAAAAAAAATATCAGAAAAAGTTGTCCTAACAGGAGTCGAACCCATGACCTATCGATCCGCGACGACGGCTGGCGAGCGTTTATAGCCCACTGAGCTACCGTCAAACATTTACCTTTTTTACCACTGAGCTACCGCCAAACGCGCCTTTTATCTTTCACATTTTCATCTCACAGTGCTCTTGCACGAATGGATGGATGCTGTGAGCATCCCCTTTATAGCGGGGAGGTGACATGTGCGCCACTAGGCTCGAAAAAGAAATAGCAATACGCGCTCTTACTACGACCGTCCCATTCGGTGCGTTTCCAATAGAAGTGTAATTTCGTCAACGCTTTAACAAACCGTGAGGTGGTGACGCTAGCCCAAGCCTCGCTCCTAGCATCCATCCATATAAAAAAAATTGCTCTCTGACGCTCCCCTGGCTGTCGCACTGCATTCCCCGTTCTGCCCTGTGAAAATTAGTTGCCAGGCTAGAGGGAAGACGCGACGTGCGTAACGTTTCTCTTCATGCTTGTAACTAGAGTCTCACCCATTGGGTAAGACTCTTGTTTAGACTTACCCATGTCTCTAGCCCTTTCAGTCACGGTGTGTGCAATTTGTACACATCAACTTCGGAGTCGCACCACGCACCGCGTGTTCCTCCAAATGGCCTGAAACTGAGTGTGTACAGTCGTGTAGGTTTCCTCAGTGGACAACTAGCGGTTGTTTAACTTCATTATGCTGCTTATTGTTGCAGATGACCACTTTACTAGAGACACTACCATGTTCGGCGATCATTCGACGACGTGCGACGTTCCGGGACCGACGCCAAGAGTATTATTTTCCTTCGCTCGAAAACCATACAACCAAAAAAGAAACTGTGCATGCATTTTGAGCCTAATAGTTGATTCATTTTATGCAAGGATTGAAGCTGACTAATTGCAGAATATTTAGATATTTAATTACACGCTAATTAACATTAATTGCTGAAACTCACACAACACATTCCTTCATTTTATTTCTTGGAATGTAATACTAATTGCCTTAAAATCATGCCATACAAATTTGATGCATTTGCAGACAGTGCATCTTAATTCGTGACTGAAAGGGCTAATCTTACCCATGTCTCTAGTCTCACCCATGTCTCTAGTACACACTCTAACTAGAGTCTTACCCATGTCTGTAACTAGAGTCTTACCCATTGGGCTGAGCATCTCACTTGAAGGTGTGAACCATATGAACGTGTTGTAGAGCAAGAACTAGATCATGAGGCGGAGGTTCCACATAGCTGGTAATTACCGCGAGACGCTAATGAACACAAGAAGTTAGAGGAAGGACGACGCGCCAATACCGCCCGACCAGGACGTCCTAGAAAATTCCAGAACACAGAACACGCGAGTGATAGAGGACGTCATTGGAAATGAAAAGCGCACTTTTCGGTTATTGTTCGTCGCTTCATGCTCACCCAACTACTGCTGTCGTGAGAGCCCTTTTGTGTTTCACGGTTCTTCTGCGAGTGTTCCTCGCAATTACACCAAACGACGAACACAGAGCAGGTTATTAGTAGCAGACCCGCGTATTATTGAGACGAATTCCAGGGCAGGCTCTGCGTGGAGTTTTTAAGGCGGAAGTCTCAGATGTCTCGCCAAACGCGAAGAACGTCAGCGCCAGCTCCTCGCGGTGTCGTGGACGAGTGATGCGAAAAATCATCACCAGATGACCTCATCTGGTGATGAGGTCATCTGGTGATGATTTTTGATGAGTCATCTGGTGAACAAAATTTGTGACGTCACCTTGACGCCATCATGACGTCGCTGTGACGTAACGCCACATGATGACGTAATCACCAGGCATAGTAGCTTGGTAAAATGTGTGCCGTTCACGGAGGCAGTGCAAAACCACATGGGGTTGGATCAGTACATCGAATGCGAAGAAAAAGATGGCTTTGACCACAAAGTCGTCTTAGGGGGAACAGACCTCGTTGAGGGAACAGATCGCACGAAAACTGCTTCGTTCCCTGGAGTGGCCGTATTTCCTTAGACCAGTGTTTTGTGTAGTTAGGCCATGTTGGACACTAAAGGAGTTAGTTGCCAGCCTTACTTCGTGCAACATTCCAATTTCTCGCTATCGCATTGATTGCTTCGCCCTGCGGCGAAAATGCGATTTTCTTTAAATTTCCTTTCCAACCTCTAATGCATCCGTTTTCCAGCATTTTTCGATATTGATGGATGCTATGAGCGAGGCATGGGCTAGAGCCACCACCTCGCGGTTTGTTAAAGCGTTGAAGAAATTACACTTCTATTGGAAACGCACCGAATGGGACGGTCGTAGCAACAGCGCGTTTTGCTGTTTTTAGGGGCAAAGCTCCTTAAGGCGGCACCCGTTCGTCCCTCGTAGTCGTCGTCGTCGTCGTAGTAGTAGTAGTAGTAGTCGTAGTCCGTAACAGGTCTTACGCTTTGACCTCCAAGGTGGTGCCGGTGGGAGATTTTTCCTGTGCGTTGTTGAACAATAAAAAATTCGCAGCGTGCGCGTTAACTAAAAGCCGAATTCTTCTGTCTCTCATTCCCCATTAGCAGCCATTGGCATGTTCCAGTAGGAAACGTTAGTAGAAGTAGAACTGTAAGTGTTAGCTAAAAGCCGACTTCTTCTGTCTCTCATTCCCATTAGCAGCCATTGTTTACCTCCAAGGTAGTGCCTGGTGAGATTTCTCTTCTGTGTGATTAAACAATAAAAATGTTGTTCAAAACGCCGTTGATTAATGAAATAAACCAACGAAAGGCGCCAGATCTTTTCTAAAAGCAAAACGAAAAGACGCCAGCTGCTTAACGAAAGACGCCAGATGTTTTCTAAAGCAATGGTTTTCTAAACAATGAAAATTCACAGCGTACATGTAAAATTAAAGTGAGCTGCAAGTCGTCATAACTCATCGAACCTTTAGTATAAACGCGCCCGATCTCACGTCGGTGATGATGTACTGGGTAGAATTCACGGAAGATTCACGGTTTACCGATGAACCTCCGCAGCTCCGCCCACTCATCATCATTCACTCCGTGGATATGCTGTAATTTTTTTCATGTCACCTCCCCGCTATAAAGGGGACGTTCACAACATCCATCTGTGATGAATGGAACAAAGATGTGTCGACGACGAAGAAGGTGCGGCGCCGGACGCGTGCAATTTGGAGCCAGCTCTGTGCTTGAGGCCAGCCAATCAGCTGATGACCTGTGAGGGTCCGTAGAGGTGGTGTTCCACGATTGGGCCACTTGTGAAAGATACGTGGCTAAGTGCTTGGTGGCTGGGGATGAGCCGAAGCAGCGGCAGACGCAAGACAGCGGGCCGAAGCGTCGGACGCCGGCGATCCAGGTTCCAGCCAGGGAACGCGGCAGTCCGTGCTGGTGCCGGCCAACCACCACCTGAGGCGGCGTTGCCAGCGCGAGTACTGCATCTCGGAGCGTGGCCTGGCCTGCTGTTCTGTTCCTTGCCGAGAGCATCGCGGATCTCGGCGAGGCGTCTCCACGGTCAGCTGTTCAGCCCAGCATTGAGCGTGGCCTGGCGAATGGTCACGGGTGCGCCGAGCATCGCGACTCGAGTGCAAGCTGTCCTCTGAGCAGGCTGACCATCCCTGCATGGAGCATCGCGTCTCCGATGCGGGTTGACTGCTCTCGTAGTCGGACCCACGCCGTCAAGCTTCATCGTCGCCACAGCGTCGCACATCGAGACGCAACCCGGTACTCGTCAACTGTCGCCCGCCTCCTGCCTCCGCACCTCAGCGTCCGCCGTGCCGACCATCGCACCGTGAGATCCCCGAACTTTGTTTTTTTGAACTCGTGTTCATTGTTTTACTTGTCTTGACTAGACCGTCTCTGTGTTCCTCCTTTTCCTTAACGCTTTGTGATAGTTGTCCCTTGTTCTGTCATAAACGTCGTGCGTGGTTTATCATGTCGTCCCCGCGTCCATTTCGTCTTTGCACGGCACGCACAACAAGCGTGACGATCAGTCCAACATCACCCTTTATACCATCCATTCATGCAACAGCTCTGCGAGATGAAAGTGTGAAAGATTAAAGGCGCGTTCATGTAGCCTGCGGTGAATGTTTGGAGGTAGCTCAACGGGCTATAAACGCCCGCCAGCCATCATCGCAGATCGAGAGGTTACGGGTTCGACTCCTGTCAGGAGAACTTTTTCAGATAAGTTTTTTTTCTTCGCCATTTGATGGCGTTCACTTTGCTGACGTAATTCCGTGACGGAAGTACGTCATGAAAGTCTTGGTGGATCCCGGCATAAAACACTTCCGTGTTGAAAACGACTGCTCGCGCTGCACAACCGTTCACCGGCAACCCCGTATATATAGGCACTAGATCTTGACCAGCAACGTAGTGCCGGTGGGTGATTTCTCTTGTGCGTATTTCAAGAATAAAGATTCACCGCGTGCATGTTAACTAAAAGCGAACTGCGGGTATTGGTGCGTAATCTTTCTTCTGTCTCTCATTGCCAGTTAGCAGTGATTTTGCTGTTAGAAACACCCGCGCACACAGCATACTTCGCCCCTCTACAGGTTTCACATTGTTGGAGCTAAAACACCCTTCTCTACATGATTTTTTAGTGGGAATATATATATATATATATATATATATATATATATATATATATATATATATATATATATATAATATATATAATATATATATATATATATACATATATAAATCTTATCTCTGTATAGTTGCATCCTGCAGAGCTGCGCAGGAGATGCTCGTTGGGGACGTTGTTGCTGCTTGGATTGGCTAGGCCTACCCTCCTGTACTGTCGCGTCTTCCAGTTCGTGCTGTCGATCGACACCGTACTTCAATTCTTTGTTATACAAGCACAAAAGCAATGCAACATTACAATGATGAGAAATATGAAAGGGATTAATAGATAAGATTGTATTGAAAATACTCTAGCGGAATACGAGTTACATTACACAATATCATATACATTAGACAATATCAGACGAAGCTCAAGTGATTAAGTATAAGATCGATCTGCACAAACGAGCCCTTCCAGACATTGTCTCCAGAGGAAAAGATAGGCACAAGAGGCAAATTGATAAACGAGCGAAGGTTGCAGAATACGTAAAATAATAAATCTGGAAGATGGCGAATGCATCAAACGAAACTTATCTGCAAAATAAGGAGCAATGAGGTGTGCCAAAATATTAATACCTTTAATGCATTTATGCGTAGAATGCAATCAATGTTTATTAGTTGGGATAGTGGCAAGCTCTTCCAGTATATTCATGCATGGTCCTGTCCACCAGGGAGGTACATGTCAAGAGCAAAATGTATCGGGGATATTGGGCTGTTGACTTATGCCGACACTGGGAGGGAGTGACGGCAGTAGCAAAAAATACGTTTTTTCCGCGTGGACGGCTTTCTCATTTTCAGTGGACCAGTGATGAGCAGTGAGGCTTGCCGAATTTCTGTGGCACATAAGCGCTAGGAGTTAATGGTGACCATAGGTCGGCACTGTAAGAGAATACTCACTCACACTCGCTCACCCCAATATTTTCAGCCTTCGCACTCACTCACGTTCATACTCACGCCTACTCACACTCATAGGCACTCACTCACGTTCATACTCACGCCTACTCACACTCATAGGCACTCACTCACGTTCATACTCACGCCCACTCACACTCATAAGCATTCACTCACGTTCATACTCACGCCTACTCATACTCATAGGCTCTCACTCACGTTCATACTCACGCCTACTCACACTCATAGACAATCACTCACGTTCATACTCACGCTTACTCATACTCATAGGCTCTCACTCACGTTCATACTCACGCCCACTCACACTCATAAGCATTCACTCACGTCATACTCACGCCGACTCACACTCATAGACACTCACTCACGTTCATACTCACGCCTACTCACACTCATAGGCACTCACTCACGTTCATACTCACACCCACTCAGACTCATACGCACTCACTCCCGTTCATACTCACGCCTACTCACACTCATAGGCACTCACTCACGTTCATACTCACGCCCACTCACACTCATAAGCATTCACTCACGTTCATACTCACGCCTACTCATACTCATAGGCTCTCACTCACGTTCATACTCACGCCTACTCACACTCATAGACAATCACTCACGTTCATACTCACGCTTACTCATACTCATAGGCTCTCACTCACGTTCATACTCACGCCCACTCACACTCATAAGCATTCACTCACGTCATACTCACGCCGACTCACACTCATAGACACTCACTCACGTTCATACTCACGCCTACTCACACTCATAGGCACTCACTCACGTTCATACTCACACCCACTCAGACTCATACGCACTCACTCCCGTTCATACTCACGCCTACTCACACTCATAGGCACTCACTCACGTTCATACTCACACCTACTCACACTCATAAGCATTCACTCACGTCCATACTGACACCTACTCACACTCATAGGCATTCGCTCACGTTCATACTCACACCTACTCACACTCATAGACACTCACTCACGTTCATACTCACGCCTACTCACACTCATAGGCACTCACTCACGTTCATACTCACGCCTACTCACACTCATAGACACACCCATTCACGTTCATACTCACGCCTACTCGCACTCATAGGCACTCACTCACGTTCATACTCACGCCTACTCACACTCATGAGTGCTCACTCACGTTCACACTCACGTCCACTCACACTCATGAGTACTCACTCATACTCACACTCACAACGTTCAAGTGAGTGTGAGTGAGTGTGCCGAGCTATGGTCGTTGATTTTTTTGTAGTCGTTGAGTGAGACCGTTTGGGACGAACTGGTGACGTTGAGTCCCAGCGAGCCTGGCAGTTCTCAATATTGTTAGGTTGGAGTCCGCATGCGTTCACTTGGAGAAAAATCTGATGCTTCTAAATCCACGTGAATCCGGTTGAGGAAACCTCTCTTTAGCCTGAATGTGAGTGAGCTTGGCTGAATAGTGTTTTAGCGAGTTTGAGACCAACTGAGCCCATAAGAAGCAGCATATTTTTTGAGTGAACGAGTGAGTGTGTGCCATAAACTTTGCCGACCCCTGACACACATTCCTTGGTGCTTTTAACTTACCTTCATACTAACCTCAACTCTCACTCCTGAGTACTTACATTCAAAGTCATGCCGACTACCACTCAAAGGCACACACCATGGTTCCTCAATCACTCAGTTTTATTTACCTACCCACACTAAACGATACGTCCACAATAAGGTCTACTCGCAATAATGGCGCTAACTCATGTTGATACAGTCATACTCAATTACAGTCATACTCACAGTCATACATTCGCACTTATATCCATATATACTCACGCTCACAGGTCGTGTTCACACTCAATTATCACTCTCCCAGAACTCATGTTCACACTCGCGTATACTCACACATCGGTAATCACTCATCTTCATACTCTCGTCTACTCTCATTCATCGGCTCTCACTTTCATACTCACTCTACTCGCACATTTAGGTACACACTCACTTTCATACTCACTCCACTCACCCTCATTGGTGCTCACCCACTTGCTTACACTTTTATATTCACACTCATCGGGGCTCACTTACGTTCATTCTCATTTCCACTCACAGCCGTCGATACACACATTCACCGGCACTCACTCAGGTTCATACTCATGTATGCTCACACTAATCAGCACTCACTCACGTTCGTACTCCTACTCACACTCATGAGTACCCACTCACGTTCATACTATGCCTACTCACACAAATCAGTACTCACTCACGTTCACTATCGCCTACTCGCACTCACTGGTACTCACTCACGTTCATAGGTCTACTCACGCTCACGAGCACCCAGTCACTGTTATACTCACGCCAACTCACACTCATCGGTAGTCACTCACGTTCATAGTCGCGTCCTCTTACCTTCGTCGATACCCACATTCATACTCACGTCTATTCACTTTCATGAGAGCTCACCCACGTTCACACTCACGTCTACTCACAGTCATCGGTAAGCACTCACATTATACTCGTGGCAACATACAGTCTATACTCACGTTCATTCTCAGGTCCACTCACTCTCGTCAATACTTACTCACATACAGCTCCCTTCTACTCACACTCAAGAGTACTCACTCACGCTCATACTCACGCCTACTCACACTACTCGCACTCATTGGTACTCACTCCCGTTCATACTCACGTCTACTCACACTCATGAGTACTCACTCACGTTCACACTCACGCCTACTCACACTCATGAGTGCTTACGCACGTTCACGTCCACTCACACTCACGAGTACTCACTTTCATACGCCTACTCACACTCATGAGCACTCACTCATGTTCATACTTAACCTACTCACACTCATGAGTGCTCACTCACGTTCATACTCATGACTACTCACTCTCATGAGCACTCACTCATGTTCATACCTACTCACACTAATGAGTGCTCACTCACGTTCAAACTCACGACTACTCACACTCATGAGCACTCACTCACGTACATACTCACGCCTACTCACCCTCATGAGCGCTCACTGACGTTAACACTCACGTCCACTCACACTCATGAGCACTCACTCACGTTCATAGTCATTGCTACTCGCACCCATGAGTACTCACTCACGTCCACTCACACTCATGAGCACTCACGTTCATACTCATACCTACTCACACTCATGAGTACTCACACACGTTCATATTCACATCTACTCCCCCTCATGAGTGCTCACTCACGTTCACATTCACGTCCACTCACACTCATGAGTCCTCACTCACGTTCATACTCACATCTACTCACACTCATGAGTACTCACTCACGTTCACACTCACGCCAACTCACCCTCATGAATGCTCAGTCACGTTCACACTCACGTCCACTCACACTCATGAGCACTCACTCACGTTCATACTCACAACTACTCACACTCATGAGTACTCATTCACGTTCATAGTCATTCCTACTCGCACCCACGAGTACTCACTCACGTCCACTCACACTCATGAGCCCTCACTCACGTTCATACTCATACCTACTCACACTCATGAGTACTCACACACGTTCATACTCACATCTACTTCCCCTCATGAGTGCTCACTCACGTTCACACTCACGTCCACTCACACTCATGAGTCCTCACTCACGTTCATACTCACATCTACTCACACTCATGAGTACTCACTCACGTTCACACTCACGCCAACTCACCCTCATGAATGCTCAGTCACGTTCACACTCACGTCCACTCACACTCATGAGCACTCATAATAATAATAATATCTGGGGTTTAACGTCCCAAAACCAAGATATGATTATGAGAGACGCCGTAGTGGAGGGCTCCGGAAATTTTGACCGCCTGGGGGTTCTTTAACGTGCACCTAAATCTACTCATGAGCACTCACTCACGTTCATACTCACGCTTACTCACCCTCATGAGTGCTCACTCACGTTCACACTCACATCTACTCACACTCATTAGTACTCACTCACGTTCACACTCACGCCTACTCACACTCATGAGTGCTCACTCACGTTCACACTCACGTCCACTCACACTCATGAGCACTCACTCATACTCACACTCACAACGTTCAAATGAGTGTGAGTGAGTGTGAGTGCATTCATGAGTGAGTGTGCCGAGCTATGATGGTGACATAGGACGAACGAATTTGGTTTCACCTAGCGGTAGACAGTTTCGCTGTAAAGCTGCGTTCGCGTGGTTCGGCCTATAATGCCGATTATGGAGTAACGTCGAAAGGGCGCGCTGTGGAAGAAACTGAGACAGGACCTATAGTGTAGTGTGTGGTAGCCCGAAGAAATACGCAAGGCCAGAGGAGATTAAAAGGTTCAGCGCCAAAACATACGCAGCAGACAGAGAAGTGATTGGGACGAGCCCAGCTCCCAACCGTTGTTTATAACAACAACGCACAAAAATACGTCTTACATAAGTGATCACTTCCGCATCTCTCTATGCAAGAGAGCGATGAAACAACCTTGTCACTGATTGTCTGCTGTGTACGTTTTGGAGCTGAACCTTTTTATTATGCGATACCAACTGGCCAACTCCCACACCTTGCGCCATAGAAGTCTCTACAAGTACGAAACTTGGCACGACGAACCAAACTGCTGGTCGGATTCTGACGTGAATTTTTACCTTCAATCCATCGCCACTAAGGATTTCGCCTTCGTGTCGTCTTAGCGATAGCGTAAGAGACCATCGGGTTGTCTTTAGTTTATCGCGTGTAGATGTGCGCTGCGCTGATGTGTGGCTTCACTGGCGCTGAGCGCAGCCACGCGAAAAGCCGCTCCGTAGGCGTCGTGAAACCTTCATGTGGAAAGATACATTCCCCATCTGGAAGACATCGTGATAGTCGTGAAGAAATGCTATTCACATTAAACAATTGACTTCGTCGATTAAGAGATTTGCAATTTCGGCTCCACGCAACAAAGAAACGCAGCACAGGTGGCAACGCTCGCAAGAACATTTCTGAGACGCCGTCTGAATATCTCGCACGTCAGCATCTATTTAGCATTCGGCGGATAGTAGCGCAACTCAGTTGATCTCGGGTGCATGAAAGAAGGCGCGTCGTTGGCTCGTAATGTACAGTGCCTGACTGCCAGGAAAACGCTTGAGGCTTCCACCATCTTCGTGGCAAGAGCTGCTAAGTGTGAAGAAGGGTAAAAGAAGGTTTCACTCGAGAAGGTGAGTTACTGCGCCATCGCTCGTGGTGGTTAGACCTTTTAGATTGTACGTACAATTGAAACAGATAACTTACGGGTATTGGCAAAGTCGGTACTTGCGGGAAACGATAGGCCCGGGTTTTCATTCATTCATTCACTCACAAAACTTTATTAAGAGTCCGGAAGCCCGGTCTTTTCAGACCGAGGCGGGCCGCGTCCACGTCGGCACCGTTAGGCCGAGCCTTAGGGCGCCATCGTGAACCCTCTGGGCAGCCCGTAGTTGATCTTGATACGACAGCTGGAGATCATCTTCTGCCAGTGAAGCAATCTTTCTTCGGGGTTGGCGAGAGTCACGGGACAGCCTGCCAGCATGCGTCTGATTTCAATGGTGCCATCGCATGCGTCACATTCTTTTCTAATTTCGCTTTCGGGGTGAATTTTTTTTACAAAATACGGTGTGGGGTACGTCCCAGTTTGCAGTAAACGTAGCGTGACTGCCTGAGCCTTTTTCAACTTTACGTGTGTCAGTGGGAATTGCCTACGCCCCAAGTAGTAGTATTTAGTGATCTCGTTGTAAGTTAGTAAATTATCTTTATGATCCCCGGAATGCTAGTGGGCGTCGGTTCGGTTCCGACCGGCACGGCAAGCGAGTCCTCGTGCCAAGTCATTCGTCACCTCGTTGAGGTTGACCCGAGCCTCGTCCACTTGTCCCATATGTGCAGGAAACCATCGGATTTCAGTTTCTATAGTTTCTACATTGCCGGTAAGTTTAACTGCAGTCGCAGCGACATAGCCCTTGTCAAACTCTTAATTGCTGTTTTGGAATCGCTATAAATGTAAGACCATTTTCGGTTCCTGATGTGCTGGTACCGCTTGCCCGTGTTCGGTGTGTGACGTCAGAAGAGATAGCGGGGCGACAACTGTGTGCGCCAAGCTACCTTGACCACGTGATGTTCCCCGGAGTGTATATTATCGACCGGCACAATAAAGAGGGGAGTTTTTTCCTTTCGTCACCGAGAGCGCAGCTCGTCGACTGGTTATTGCGACACGCATACGCGTCGCGCTCGTATGCAGTGTCACGACATGGTGTCAGAAGTGTGGACTGGTCAACTATCTCGCTGAGGCCGTGGACGGCAGCATTCCCACGAAATGGCAGACAAGCCCACAACGGTAATCCCGGGGCTCCAGCAGCCACCGCCGCTGGACTTCGACAAAACGTCGGAGTGGCCGGCGTGGATCGACCACTTCGATGACTACCGCTGCGCCACAGCTCTCAGTGAACGTTCGGGAGAGGCCCAGGTACGCACGCTACTTTACACAATGGGCCGTCAAGCCCGCGAAGTCTTTGCTACATTTGGGCTGACCGGCGAAGAAGCAAAAAGTTATGATGTCGTCAAGCAAAAGTTCGACAGTCATTTCGTCAAAGAAAGGAACATTGTTTATGAAAGTGCCTGCTTTCACAAACGCCAACAACGGCCAGAAGAATCAGTGGATCAGTTCGCAACCGCACTTCACGTGCTGGCAGACCACTGCGACTTCGGAGATATGAAGAAAAGACTCATCCGAGACCGGTTTGTCGTCGGGCTCCGGGACGCTCAACTATCCGAGGCCTTGCAGATGGACCCGCAGCTGACATTGGCTACGGCGCTGGCCAAGGCTCGCCTCAAGGAAACCGTGCAACAGCAGCAGCAGAGCCTTCGACCGGAAGGGGTGCACATCGGTGGCCTGCCAGAACTTCAGGACCAAGGCGCCGTCGTGGACGCCGAGGGCCACCAGAAACGCCCGCAACACAACGGGGGACGGTGTCCCTACTGCGTCGGCGACGCGCACCCGAGGTCGACGTGCCCGGCCCGAGCTTGCAAGTGCCACTGCTGTGGTAACAAAGGACATTTTGCGAGGGCTTGCCTCAAGAAAGCTGGGTCAGCAGAAAGAAAGGTACGCGTCTGGGCTGTCGAATGTGATACCGGAGAAACTTTCATTGGCGCGATTGACGCGGCCGGGAAAGCGCGCATGTGCATGTTCTGATTAACTCCGTGCCTATCCTTGCTAAAGTTCATTCCGGTGCGGAAGTGTCGCTTCTGCCTTCTACCTTCTACATTTCCAGGATTACCCACCCGCCTGGATAACGCAGACGAGGTGCTACAGGGGGCTGGCGGCAACAAGCTCACTGTTCTAGGCAAATTTGTCGCAGAGATTGCGTGGAAAGGGAGGACGGTCCGTCAAACGTGCTATGTCGTTAGCCCTCTTCGCGACGTACTTCTCGGGCTGCCAGCCTTAGAGGCTTTAGGTGTTGTCAAATTTGCCGACGCGCTTAGTGCAGACGAGCAACGGTATGAAAACCCTTTTCCGCGCATGGGGCGAAGTCTAGGCACAATCCCAGGAGAATACACTATTAGGCTACAGCCGGGTGCCATTCCGCATGCCATAACCGTTCCACGGCGAGTGCCGATTCCGCTCGTGGGAAAGCTAAAGCACGAAATCGAGAGACTCGTGCACATGGGAATAATTAGAAAGGTAGACGGCCCCACGGATTGATGCGCAGGAATAGTCCTGGTAACGAAACAGTCGGGCGAACTGAGAGTATGCGTCGACCTCACAAAGCTAACTAAGTGCGTCGTTCGTGAGCGCTTCACGCTACCAACGGTGGATCAAGCATTAAGCTCTCTGGCTGGTGCGAAATGGTTTTCGAAGCTTGACGCCTATTGCGACAAGCATACGCGTCGCGCTCGTATGCAGTGTCACGACACCTGATAGCTAAAGCAATCGCGGCTTGCTCCGCCACCGTTGATTCCTCAGTGAACAGGGTGACGGCGTCCCGTACCTCGCCCTGGCTGTCGACCACCACGGCCGTGTAGGCCTCTTTGCCTTTGACCTAGGCGGCGTCTACGAGGGCTGCCTCTTGACCGATCTGTTCAATTTCTTTCAATAAAACTTTCGCTCTCGCCTTTCTCCGTCTAACATTGAGCTCCGGGTGCATGTCTCTCGGGAGAGGGGTGGTTCTGATCGCGGCTCTAAGTTCCGTGCTCAGCTCCACATCGGCCTCCTTCGGGTTCCTCGACCTATTGGGGTCTGTCCCGATCGCTTTGTGTATAAGCCTATCCGCGCGCGTTTTGGTCAGTCTTTGCTGCTGCGCCATCTGTTGCGCTTCCGCCATCTCTCCCATCGTATTATGTACGCCTATGCTCATGAGTTTCTCGTTCGAGGTGCTGTTAGGTATACCTAGGGTAGCCTTAACTAGCTTTCTGATAATAATATTAAGCTTGTTCAGCTCCTCCTGAGACCATTTGAGTAGACCTGCTACGTAGGTGAAGTGACAGAGAGCGAAGGTGTGTACTAGTCTTAAAACGCTGTCCTCACCAAGGCCCCTATGTCTGTTGGCAATTCTCCTTAGTAACCTCAGGACTTGGTCCGTTTTATTGGAAATGTGTCGAATGGTACTGAGGTTAGTGCCTCCCTCTTCTATGTGGAAGCCTAAAACTCTAATCTTTTCGACCTGCCTGATCGCGGATCCGTCGTGACAGCGCAAGATAATCTTGGGTTCCTCCCCGGGTACGTAGTCCTTTGACCCCTGTATCGATGTTTTAGTACCAAAAGCTCCGACTTTGCCGCTGAACAGTTGAGCCCCATTTTGCTCAGTGTGCTTTTCACGGTTTGTATGTTCTCCTGCAGTCTAGTCTCCGTTTGGCCTACGTACGTTACCGTTGGAGTTCCATATGGTTATGTCATCGGCGTATATCGCAAAGCGCATACCTTCTATTCTAAAAAGAGACAGGGCGTGCAAACACGAACACGAGAAAGAGATCAGGACACCACAAACGCGTTTGTGGTGTCCTGATCTCTTTCTTGTGTTCGTGTTTGCACGCCCTGTCTCTTTTTAGAATGAATACGTACCAACTAGCTCAGCTCTCTGTTATTCTAAGTATACCTTCTATCTGCTCCAGTTTGCGCGCGACTCTGGTCATTGCTAGATTAAATAACATGGGTGAGAGCACGGCCCCCTGAGGGGTGCCCCTGTTTGCCAGGTTCATCTTCTTAGATTTTAATTCTCCTAGCCTGAGGCTCGCTTGCCTACCGCCGAGAAACGCCTTGACTACGCGGAAAAGCCTCTCGCCCAAACCCAGCTCGTAGACAACCTCGAGGATGGCCTTGTGCTCTATGCGATCAAAAGCTTTTTCGACGTCTAGACCCAGAATCTCTCTCGCGTGCACCGGGCTAACCTATATGAGCTGGTGTTTGATCAGGAGCATGGCATCCTGAGTAGATAGCCCGGAGCGGAAACCGATGATATTATACGGAAGTATGTCGTTTTTCTCGACGTATCTAGTGAGTCTATTGAGAATAACGTGTTCCGTAGCTTTACCTAGGCACGATGTAAGTGAGATTGGACGGAGGTAATCCAGATTGAGCGGTTTGCCTGGTTTGGGTATGAGGATGGTGTTGGTCATCTTCCATTCATCCGGATATTCTCCCTTTCAGTAATTCTATACTAGGCGCAAGATAAGTCAGTGGGCACGGCAGCATTCAAGCGATGCGGACGCTTAATCCTTTCGTCTTCATCGTGCAGATTGTACAGCGCTTCACGGGCTTGCTGTGCTCTGTCAACGATGCAAATGCCATCTTGGCCACGGACACATGGACTGCGCAGGCATTCAACGCACCGACCCTACACGTGCCGGATATCCTGCCCTTCGTGGCAGTAGAATCTGGGCTGCGTCACTACGAGGGAACCATGGTACTCGCTCTGCATGCAACGCCACCACAGATACCCGCGACTACAAAAGCACACGCACCGAGCAACGCAGGCTGTGGGCACGGCAGCATTCAAGCGATGCGGACGCTTAATCCTTTCGTCTTCATCGTGCAGGTGAGGAAGGAATATGGAATTTGCGTTCGATCGGACAACCGTTTCTTGCTCGTGCTGCCGTGCCCGCAGCAGTTTTATGGGATTGCGTCAATCTGTGTAGACATAGTGCAGAAATTATTGCCCCTTGGAGGTGACATTGAAACGAATCCTCGGCCTGAGCTAACCCAAATCGCAAAACAGATAAAAGAAATCGCTGCCGACATTAAAGAGATAAAAGAGAAGCGTTTGACTGACATTGATAAGAAGCTTGACGCAATATCGGAACTAGAAAAGAAAGTCGAAACTTATCAAGATGAAATACTAGGCATGAAACAGGTAACTGAAACTATGCAAAAAAGAATAGATGACCGGGAAAATCGAAGCCGTCGGTCGAACCTTATTGTGTACGGCTTAGCAGAACAGGAGGCAGAAACAAGTGAACGCCTGGAACAAGCAGTGAACAAAGGTATTATTGATGGAAAGCTGGAGCTTGAACCAGTTACAATCGAACGCATACACCGATTGCACGGCCGCTCGATGAAAAACACACGGTGCGGCCTGCCGCGTCGCGGCGCAGGCAATGGGCGAGAGCGGGGAAGCGGAGTTGACAGTTGTCGCCGCATTTCGCTAGGAGGGCGCCAGCAGTAGGGGAGGGCCAGAGCCATATATACCCTTCGGGAGAGTTTGGCGATTGTTTCATCTCGCCGCTCTCCGAGCTCCGCCCCAGCGCCGCCCTCTTCTCGTGACGTAAACCCTCTCTCCTCGCCGGCGGCGGCGGGCGGAAGTGGCGACAGCAATACCCGGAAACACTGCCGCTCCGGCGTCCCAAAGAATTACGTCATGATGACGTCACCGACACCATCTTGAATAATTTGCTAGTTCGGCGGCCTTTTAAAAGGGGCCGTAACTGAAGGTGAAATTGGCGCTAGTGTTCATGGAGATTCAAAATTAAAGCAGCCAATGGCAGCCTGCCGCCGTGCCGGCAAAGCCGTGCACCCCGCGCCGGCCGCGGAGGCCGCGCGCGCGCCGCGACGCTAGTTTTGAATTCCTCGAAAGTTCCGTTGTAGCACGAAGCGAGTGCTGAGAGCGGGCACCAGGCTGGCCGTGCAGGGAGGCTATGCTTGGCGGACACCTGCAAGTCTCCCGTTGTGGTTAGCGAGTCATTGTTCGCTCTTGAGACTTATCGGAGTGGTCGTTATGTCAGCCGTGCTCCGTCGCCGCCATACAGGAGCCCGTCCTAGTCGCCGGCCTTCGTATGAAGTTTCGTGATGTTCCGTTACATGAAGCGAGCTTTGGCCGGCGTGTGGAGTTTTCGTGGTGTTTGCGTGTTGTGCGCTCTTGCCGCCGTGGTGGTTAACGGCACGCACCATTCGTACATCATGGAACGGTGCACGGATACTTCAAGACCGGCCGAGTTCCGCAAGATTCTTCGAGGTTCCGAAAAACTAAAGGTGAGCATGCGGCTTGCGTTCGCAGCCACACATTTACGAATTGCAGCTGGACAACACAGTTATTGTTTTTTTAATTACGGCTGAATCGTGAAAAGCACGATGTTGCAGTTAATATCGCTGTTCCTAGAAGGAATGAAATTAAAGCACTTGAGACTCATAGTTTAACTTTTGCGTCTATGACAGAACTGCGTGATGGAAGTGCGTTTTGCTTTTTTTGCCTGTTTATCACTCGCCATCGTTTAAATACGCGTTTCTGAGACTCAATAGGCAGTTTTAGAATAGCGTACGAAAAGGTTTGCGTTGGCTTTTCGCGCAACTGTGCATGCGTCGTACGCTAACCGCTTGCGGGCTCCCGTAGTGACGGAAATAGCGAGCCGCAAACGCTAACGTAGCGTACGCTATTCTAAAACTGCCTAATGTATCGCAGCTTGCACTGAGCCGAGACGACGAAACTACGTGTGCCTCATGCGACTGTGTAATTTGTATCGTTGGAATTAATAGTTTTCAATTGCTTTATTTCAGGACGGAAACGTTTTCGGAGTATTCGAGAAGGCAAGAACTGATGCGTTTGCCCAAGGAGGGGTTAACAGCTGTAGAATCAGCGCTCTGCGAAGTCTCGATCCGCAACTCAAGTGGACCAGCTTTCTATCCTGCCCCCAGTGCTTCTTCTCGGTGCGTGAATATGCTATGTACTTACGGCTGAAGAAGTAGTTTGTGTGTTTATATATTGTCTCTGTTATTACCTATGGAAAAACCGCTCTAAGGATTCATGTGTAGGCATGAGAGATTCCTATATGCAGAATTTTACTGTTTGTGTTTATCACAATGAAGTGCTCAGTGTACCCAACATCACGTCCTCCCTTCAGTGGCGTTATATCCAGCTAGGCATTGTATTCGCGGTGAAAGAAAAGCTGCGTGTAGGCTTATTTCACCTGGTCGTTGAGTAATACGCTTTTCTTCGAATGTCATGTGCTGCTGCATAAACTGACCATGGTCTGCATCCCGCTGCCACCAACTAACTTTCAAGTAGTGTTCAAGTACCATATATTGTGTCTTGCTCTTTTTAGCGCAATGTACTACTTACTGTGCTAAATCTTATCTTTTTCATTTTGTTTATTTGTTGAAGGTGTCCAGCATTTCATGTATATTTGTGCAAAATGTGAGCAAATACGTAAGTGGTTGTTTTGTGTTTCGTATCATTTCAACGGTTAATAAGTAAATCATTGCAATATTACTTCATGTTTAAATATTTTGCGCTTCGTTATGTTTTTGTCATGCACTGACATTTCTTTAAACTACATGATTACCTCTCATCACAGGCTCCTCTGCACTTTGCTCGGTATTGCACCAAATGAAAATCGTGTTTCTTATATGTGTGTACGTCAAAGGGCCTACACTTTTCAATGTGTTCGATTTTTTAATATCCAAATTTTACAACGAACTTTTGTGTTTAGTCATGCACACTCTGTGAATTCTTCCCTTCTGTTCTTCTCCTGAACTTGTATCGTGCCCCATTACATGCAAATCTTGAGTTTCGGAAACAGAACAATAAAAAGAGGTAACAGAAATGTTGTAGGTGGATTCATCCTTTATGCTCTAGCACACGCTGGCTGCGGGCAAACGCGAATGCGCGGCCAAGCACAGCACGCGCGCGAGCGCTCGCGAACAACAACAACAAAAAAAATCCCGGCGCGGGGCATAGGAGAGGAGAAAAAGCAAGCGTACAAAATAAAAAACGGTGCGCGGCATGGGGGAGGAGGAAAAGCAAGCGCACAAAAAAAAAAGAAAGAAAACGGCGCGCGGAGAAGGAGAAAGAGGGGTGGAGGCGAGCGGCTGTTGTTACTGTTGCCCTGACGACGTAAGCAACGTAATCGCTACGTCATCGCCCTTTGAGCTTGGCGGCCTTCTGCAAGGGGCGTAACTCAATAGCGCTCTCGGCGCTGTCGGCGCTTGCGTCGGCGGAGCGTTTGAATTTCGCGTCCTATGGGAGGTATACGAAGAAACCGACCCTTGGCGACAGCGTCAGACAGCGCGGCGCGGAGTCCGGCGCTGCCGCGACGGAGAGACGCCGGCGCGCCGCACTTACACGATCGCTGAGGAGCGCGCGTAGGTTACGAAGCTCTTGTGCGAAGCCGCGCGTATTCATGGCGACTGCTCCTCGCATTCAAGCGTGAATTTGTTGCGTGCGATGGGCTGCTGTTGCGCGGTTGGCTGTTCAAACAGCACAGCTCCGGGTTTCCGCCTTTTTAGGCTTTCGAAGGAAAAGAAGCGACGACGCCTTTGGATCAGAAACATCACACGCAGCAAATGGACCCCGACCGACTGCTCCGTGCTATGCGAGATACCTACCTGAGTATTTAGCTTGAATATTGCTGGTATTATAAACAGCGTACCATTAACACAAACTTATTATTTGTTGTGCGATGGGGCCCTTTCAGGCGCACAAACTTTAAAAATAATTTTGTCGCGCTGAAAAAAAGGCGTTTTATGGTTCGCGTTTCGATCGCTTGGGCAGATTGAAATTTTGCAGCGATCACGCTATAAGTGTCAAGCGTGATGTGTTGCGTTTACGTAATTTATCGCGCGTTCTGAGCACGAGCTTGGGATGTTACCGTGATGTTGTGAGGGAAAGATTTATTTCGATATCGCAGGTTAGTGCCGCCGCGCGTCAGCTGCGGCGGTTACCTGGCATGTGCTGTACGTTATGTGGTCTGCGTTTCTGTGGCTGTCAGCCTATGGTGTCATTTACCGCTGTGTTGCCGCTTGTGTACTTGCTACCAGTTTCACGCTTAATTCGCGCATGTAAATTAATCTGCGCCCCTGTGCTAAGCGAATGTGCCTTGCGCTTTTTGGTCATGCAGGTATAGTGCACAATGTCTGTGCTCATGCAGGAAGCTCTTCTACTATAGCAAGGGGCCCTCATGTGCTCGATGAAATTTCGTGATTAGGAAGTATAGAGCGCGAAGAAGTTGAGCATAAAAATGATTTTGTAAAGTAAACCAACAGGATGTCCGCTATCAGACTAGCCGAACGAGGTATTGTTTTCATTTAACACGCGCCTAAGGGGGGCCCTGCACCTGTTCTGACGAAAACCTTAGATGCCTCAGCAAACGCGAAAATTGACCGCCGTCGTCCGTGGCGTCGGCGTCCCGCGTCGGCGGCGTCAACACGAGGGATGTCAAAAATCATCACGTAATGACGTGACCATACGACCAAAGATTGTGACGTCATCAAGACGTCGAATAACGTGACTTCACGCGATGCCGTCAGCACATGACCAGATGTGGGGTAGAAAGATTGCAGTGCCTCCGATCTTGGAGGCAGTGCAAGACAATGTTAGGTCACAAAGCTATCGAGGGGGGGGGGGGGGGCGTGAGGAACAGTACATCAACTGAAGAAAAGGAAGACGGCTTTCGCGTTCGAGAGGTCTTAGGCGAATGCATAAGGGACCCTGTGAGTTCTTTTTTTCTCTTATTAGAGAGTTTTAGTGCCGGGGACTCCAAGCCGCTTCCTTATTCACCCTCTTACGTTCCCTTGTACACTCAGCCGCGCCCCATGGACTATACAAAGGAACGCAAGGGGCTTACGTACGCAAGGCACTTTGGGGTCCCGGTACTAAAATTCTCTAAGAGGGAATTTTAGGGCTCGAGATCCCCAAGCCGCTTGTGTACGCCCGCTTTTACGCTTTTGTGGCCTTAATACAATTACGTGCGCTGGTATCTCTGTTTCTTTTAAAATCAGAGCTGTTTAAGCTTGGAGAATCCCCGTTAGTGGCGAATAAATATTGTCATCATCATGAACCGGCACGCAATCCGTCCTCTTCTTTATCTTCTGCTTTGCTGCCAGAACACGTGCACAGACTTTTCCGGCGCGGTATGCAATGAATCTCACGTAACACTTGTCACGTGACATGTTCCAAAAATCACACCTGTTATATATGCGCGTCACAGAGTCACATCACGCAATACCAATTTTGGTGTATATCAATCTGGCGGAACGGCCGCCATCGCACCATGAGCGTGGCACGTAAGTCATGCTGTACATGACACGCGTGTCATGATATTCACATTAACTCCCGTTATTTATGTTCGTCACACAGTCATGTCGCGCACTACCAATTTTGGTGTATATCAAGCTAGCACAACGGCCGCCAGCGCACCATGAGCGTGGCACGTAAGTCGTGCTATACATGACATGCGTGTCACCATTTTCATAATAACTCCTGTTATTTATGTTCGCCATACGCTCTTGCCTAGCCATACCAATTTTGGTATATATCAAATTAACGAAACGGCCGCAAGAGCACCAATACTGTGGCATGTAAATCATGCTGTACATGACATGCATGTCATGATTTTCATGTTATGACCAGTCATTTACGTTTGTCATACAGTCACATTACGCCATACCAATTTTGGTATATACCCCATGTACGAAACGGCCAGGAGAGCACAAATTCGTAGGCGGCTAGATAGGTAGGTAGACAGATAGATACGCTCAAAGTCGCAGAAGTTCGCTAAGAAATGTTTCGCATTTTAAAAAACCAAGATAGACGCAAACGCACAGGTCTTCATAGCTCGAAAAGTCACCGATGATCACGATACTCCCTCATGCGAATTCTGAGCGCAGCTTTGTGTTGAGGCAACGCGAACTGTGTTTGAATTTCTGGCTATCCGCGTTGGAACATTCGTTACATATTGCCACAGAAACTGCCAGTGCTGGATTGCTACGCGCACCACTCTGTGGATTGCAGGCGTCATCGCCATCCCCGTCACGACAAGCGAGACAGTAGCAGCGCGCACCCACCAGCCCTGCATGCGCACGAGCTCCGACCGAAGGGCGAGAACGCATGACGGAGGAAGAAAGCGATGTTAGAGGCCAGTGGCTCGTGATATCGACAGAATCCACGTTCGCTGTCTTTCGTCTTCGTTCGCTCTATCGGTTACGCCAACTACGCCAACGGCGATGCCGAACAGCGCAGGAACAGACGCCTAAGAGCTGCGCTCTAAAAGGGGTATTCAGACGGGGGAGGAATGCTCGGGGGAGACGGGGGGATTGCGTATCACGTGACCGCGACGTCACGGATTAGCGAGTGGGCGTGACCCCCCCCCCCCCCCCCGCGCCTCCTCGGAGGAGACGGGGACGTTTTCCCCGAAAGGACAAACGATCCCCCTGCGGTGGGGGATGTGGCGGAATTTCGGGCTCTTGTTTGGCCACATTGTTGCACTTGCTCCTGCAGAGAGCGGCAGTGGGTGTCCAGTCTGCAGCTGGATAGTCGTCTGCAGCTCGTCGTCAGCAGCTCGTCAAACGGGTGGTGCAAGCCACCAGAATTCTAGGAGGCGCTGCCACTGCCAGAGTAGTCTAGTAACACTGGTCTCCCCCTCCGTTTGCCTCGTCCGTGTGAGTGGGGGGCATTTGCGGAGACTTCTCCTCGCGAGCTGACGTCACTAGGCTCCGCCTTTACCCCCCGAGCATTTCTCCCCCGTCTGAATACCCCTAAAAGCACAGCGTGTATCGTAGAACGTCGGGGACTCGAATCGGCGTGCACAACTCAGTTTCACGATGATTTGGACACGCGTAATTCACTCCATATTCTTCATTAAATTTGTCCAACAATGTTCTTGCACAATTTCGCTTTCGCAATTTGTTTAGGAGCGCTAGATTTGACGAATGAACAGCGCGTACATAGCCTCAGCCGTGCGCCCGTCGCGCGGAAAGACTATATATGGCGGACGCCGGCGGAGCGGAGGCGTGGCGGTGACGTGAACAGCGTCATCGCCGCGCCGCGACGTCACTGCCCCGCCCATTCGCCAGACTCTCCCCATCGACGGCTCTGGGGAGGGCTAGGGAGGGCTAGAGGGAGGGCTCCACGAGACGCGCGGGCGGGAAGGAGCGCGCGTTCAGCGGGTAGGTCGAGGGGTCGAGGTAGTGGTTGTTTTTCTCCACATGAATCGCTCGCACTGAGTGTCACTCAAGACAGTTTGCGCATGTGTGATTTTTTTGTGTTAGGCAAAATGCCGCGCAACTGTTGTGTGCCGTTGTGTTTCACGAATGCATCGAAGGACCCGCAAATACGCTACCACGAGTTTCCCAGTAACGCAGAACGCAGGGCAGCATGGCTGCGAAACATTTCCCGTGAAGGACCCAGCGGGAAGGGAACAGTATGGCAGCCTAATGACAGGTCCCTGGTGTGCGCCTTGCATTTTACGGAGCAGGACTACAAGAAGACCGAGATGTTGAGGATACTTTTGCCAACGGCTGTGCAGACAGTGTTCCCCTATTATCCAAGCTACATGAGCACAAGGAGCACGCCTGCTTCGAGAAAGAAGCGGCCACGCTCCGAAATAGAAAGCCGATAATGCGCAGTCGCGTGCCGAGTGCTCGGGCAATGCTGCTTCAAAATAACCGTTTTGTCATTAGCCAAAACGGCTCGTCAAGTGACAGCACTGAAGCCACGACATCCAACAAATTTGAACTAGGGAATGAAACGCGTGTGGAAATGGCATCATTTTCAGATGCATCATGTCAAACTACATTCGACCTTGTTAAACTGACAGAAGAAGCTAAAAAAAAAAACGTGCTGCTTCCACTCGAAGATCGCTCGTATGTAAGGAGCACTGCAGGCCCTTCAAGAAAAAGTGGATGAGCCGAGGAGCGCGCGCAGTTTTACCAAAATAACACGGACATTGCCTGTTTCATGAAGGTGCCTCGACATGGAAGCCCCACTATATATATATATATATATACTGAGGTCATTCTAAGGGAATGTGCAATTTGGAAGGCATGCTTCAACAAAAGTTATGAGCATGCAAGGTGCAGAAATATCTTTCAGCTCCCTTGGCGCTCAACGCTCCAGAAATATGTAGGCCTTTTAACAGGTGGAATCGGCGTCACTTCGTTGATAAAGGAGCGGCTGTGCATCGCATTCAAGGGTCTCACCGTAGAGCAAGAAGCGTTCAGCTCCCTGATCGTTGACGAGATGGCCATACAGCAGAGGGTCATATACGACCGACAAGTCGACAAACTTTTTGGTTTCGTTGACCGTCGTGAAGAAGAGCACTCAACAGCGGTACCTCAAGTGGCAAACCGATTACTATGTTTTGTAATAAGAGGCTTGTCAACATTATATATTATTCCTGTCGGATATTTTTTCACGAGATGTCTGAAAGGTGACCAGCTGTTCACTATGACCATGGAAGTGCTGAAAGTGGACTTGCGGGGCGGATGACCACGCCATGGAAGTCTGCAAAGTTTTCATCAGAAAGCTCTTACGAACGCTTCTTGCCAACTGAGCAGGAAATGTTAATATGTCTGTTGAGCGTCTCGTACGCATGGCGCAAATACCTCTGGCCAGGAAAGTGCTGCGCCTGCGATTCCAATAACACAGTGATCCTTTTTTCACGCACGTGCAATAAAGCAATTATGACTTCCCTGATGTTCACAGTGCTTTTGTTTCTAAGGTGTCAGCAACAATCATTCCGGAAATACAACCGTACCTGTCAATGAGCGATTCTCCTGTTGATAAAATAACTGTAGCACAAAAATACATTATCGAGGGTGAACAGCGCAACGGCAACAAAATAGAGAAAACATGACGCGAAAAATCGCAACTCGCATGAGGAACCACTTCAGATAAAACTAACACTTGCTATATTTAGGTTGAAGCATCGCCGGCGCTCATTAGGTAGGACGATTACCAATATGGTTAACGCTGTAGCAAGTTTATTGTAACCCTTTAAAAACTAACAAGCGCATAGCAGCTGCGCTGTCAAGCCGCGATCCGCCGTAATAATTCCGGCGCTCTCGCTTTCGGTCTCCCCAGAGGCTCCCCCATGGTGGCGCCGCGGCGGCAGCCAGGAGCACTAGGCGCGCGACGCAGTATCTGGGTATCTGCTCCACGCGGCAGGCCGCACCGTGTGTTTTTCATCGAGCGGCCGTGCCGATTGGGAAATGCTCAGCCAAATAAAATCAGGCCAGTTATTTTGAAACTACTCGACTCCAGGCAAAAACATGCAATACTAAAAAGCGGGTACAAATTGAAAAACTCTGGCTTGTCGATTGGTAAAGACTTCTCGCGTAAAATACGGGAAGTTAGAAAAAGGCTTTGGGAAAGTGCAAAAGAAAACCGACAAAAACACGAGAAGGTGTCACTAGCTTTTGAAAAACTCTATATTAATGGTCAAGCCTTCATTTGGAATGATGAAAAAATGACAAAGTTATCCTCTATCAAAAAAAAAAGGACGACACGAAGGGGCGGCCTTACACTCGCCAAAACGCGAAGTCAAAGAAATAACCGTACTGAATATAAATGCTAGAAGTATTCCAAACAAAATCGAAGCTCTCGAAAATCTGTTGCTTGAATATGATCCTGATGTTGTGGCTATCACTGAAACATGGCTCACCCCCGACGTCCACGACTTTGAAATCGCACCACCAAGTTATTCTGTAATCCGCAAGGACCGTCCGACGCGAGAGGGTGGAGTTGCTCTGTTGATAAAGAATTGCTTTTCTTTCCATGTTCTGCCCCACAATTTGGAAGCTGAAGCTGCCTTTTGTAAACTCGCGTGTAATTAAGGGACTGTTTTCATTGGGTGCGTTTATCGAAGCCCGTCATCAGGTCATGAAAACATATCCGCTATTCAAGAATTCATGCAACAGAACGTGCGGAATTCGAAAATATTGCTGATGGGTGATTTCAATCTTGCTGACATAGACTGGGATACTTTGCACCACTCGTCATGAGCTTTTGAATCTCTGTTAGATATTGCCACCTGTAGTAGTGGGTTATACGCAAAGGCAGAGGCACAGGCCACGAAAGGAAGAAGTGCGCGCGCTGTCCCTTTTGGCGAACAAGCTCAACCGACGCGTCTGGCAAGAGCCCTGTTACTCTACGTTAAATAAACCCTGCCTGGACCTCTGAAGCGACGTGACAAGTGGTGGAGGTGCTGGGTAGCCCTCACGAATGTTGCAGACCCCTCCTGGAAGTCGCACCACAAGCCCAGTGCCAGTCAACACTCCCGTGCATCGGGCCAGCCGCAGGATCAGGGGATTGGCTCCCGAAGCCCAAGCGGACGTTACGGTGCGTACCACTTCGAGCGGTATGACCAGCACTTCCGTTCAAACCACCCCAAGCGGTACGGAAAGCACGATGGTGAATCGCTACACACTTGAGAGCCCACAAGTTCCGACGCCATTCCATGGCACCGTGCTCGAAGACGTCGAAGACTGGTTGGTCGACTTCGAGCGCGTGGCTGCCTTGAACGAATGGGACGACGCAGCGAAACTACGACGTGTGTACTTCTACTTGGAGGACGGAGCACGTACGTGGTACCAGAACCGCGAGGAACAGCTGACGTCGTGGCGCGAATTCTGCCGTCGGCTGCTAGACACTTACACCAGTGCTGATCGCCACGAGCGAGCGGAACGAGCGATACAGGCCCGCATCCAGATGCCCAACGAAACTGTGACGACCTATGTCGAAGATATGACGCGCCTGTTCAGACGAGCTGATCCAAGAATGGCGGAGGAGAAGAAGTTGCGGCATCTGATGCGAGGAGTCAAGGAGCAGCTTTTCGCTGGTCTTGTACGGAGCCCTCCGAAGACGGTCGCCGAGTTCTTATCCGAGGCCGTCACAATGGAAAAGATGCTTCAGCATCGGTCCACCCTGTACGAGCGGCAACTCAACAGTACGTCCGATGCTCAGGTTTTCACGGCTATCGGGAGCAACACCGAGTATCTGCGAGAACTCATTCGCTCTGTAGTACGCGAGGAGCTGCAAAAGGCTGCCGCACCACCCCTACCTACGGTGAGCTTTATTGCAAGCATCATAAAGGACGAGTTACACCAGGCCCTCCGTGATCCTGTGACTCTCGATAACACCACGGCAGTGCCGACTGAATACCGCCGTGGACCTACGCGGAAGCCTTGAAGCGCCCTGCTTCCTCTCCCCCGCTATTCGTACATGCACCTCCCATGGTTTCCCTCCAGTCGGCGCAGCAGCTACAGTACTGCGAAGATACACGTACATCGCCACCTTTCGTTTACGCCGGTCCTGTCGCACATCGTTCGGAACAACCAGTACATTACATCGACGATAGACGCCCGTCCCCTCGGAAATCCGATGTTTGGCGCACTCCAGATCACCGGCCTCTGTGCTTCCACTGCGGTGAAGCAGATCATTTGTACCGCCAGTGCCCATACCGGCGCCTCGGACTGCGGGGCTTTTCTGCATATTCGCCGCCTCCCCGGTATGGCCAGCGACCCCGGGACATTGAGGACTACCTGGCTCAGCAGCGCGTGCCACCGCCTGCCGGGCGGCAGTCACGCTCACCGTCGCCGAGGCGATTTTCATCTCCGCCCCAGCGATATGCTGGCGCTCGGTCCCCCAGTCCCCGCCGGGAAAACTAACTAAAGCGACCTTTGGAGGCGAGGTCGCTGGCAGTCGACGTGCTGAAGACCTCCGATCGACGCAAACAAGAAAGGGTGCAGATACGATTCAACGGGATGGCCGGCGTTCTCTCGATATACCGGTGCTGATTGACGGTTATGCGGTTAATGCTTTAGTGGATACCGGGGCTGACTATTCGATATTAAGCGGGAAAATGGCCATACTTTTGAAGAAGGTAATCACGCCCTGGCATGGCTCGCAGATCCGAACGGCTGGTGGCCACGTCGTCACTCCGCTGGGAACCTGCACGAGTAGAGTTCGGATTTGCGGTTCTACCTTCGTAGCAAGTTGCCTTGTGCTACGTGAATGTTCCCGCGACGTCATTCTTGGTGTCGACTTCCTGCAGGAGTATGGGGCTGTTATTGATCTCCAGGAGTGTCGTATCACTTTCTCAGTCGACCGAGCAATCGACGGGCAGGACGATCAACGGCGTGCCGACGTTCTTCGCGTTTCTGCTGACAGTGTAACGCTCCCGCCACGAGCCAGTGTCATAGTCTCACATGCTGTGGATTACGAAATGGTGAAGCGCTCGCAGAAAGTAACCTCGAACACCTGCTGACAAAAGGTGTTTGTGCGGCTCGGAGTATCATATGGCTTCGTAATGGCCGATCTCAACTGCTTGTTACGAATTTCAGTAACGAACATCGACACCTTTTGCGCGGCACTTCGTTAGCGTTTGCAGACGAAATAGCAAACGTTCGGAACTGCTTCACATCTGAGGCAGTCGAGCCCGCAGATACGTCACTGGCCAATATTGATATAAATTCTGACCTGTCGTCCGATAATCAGACAGCACTGCGGAGGCTCTTGCTTGAATTCCAGTCATGCTTCGCCAGTTCTTCTAAGGTGCGCCAGACTTCCATCACTCGGCACAGGATAATTACTTACGACGACGCACGCCCGATACACCAGCAACCTTACCGCGTGTCAACAAAAGAACGCGAAGCGATTCGAACGCAAGTCCGAGAAATGCTTGACGACGGCATCATCGAACCTTCCAACAGCGCGTGGTCATCTCCGGTCGTCCTAGTCAAAAAGAAAGACGGAACGCTACGTTTTTGCGTCGACTACCAGAAGTTGAACAACGTGACTAAAAAAGACGTGTACCCGCTGCCACGTATCGACGACTCATTAGATAGGCTACGCCGTGCCCAGTATTTTTCCTCCCTGGATTTAAAAAGCGGGTATTGGCAGATCGAGGTAGACGAGAGGGACCGCGAGAAAACGCCATTTGTGACCCCCGACGGCCTATATGAATTTCGAGTACTTCCTTTCGGTTTGTGTTCAGCACCGACAACTTTCCAGCGAATGATGGACACTGTACTTTCTGGACTGAAGTGGCAGACTTGTCTCGTGTACCTCGATGATGTAGTCGTCTTTTCTGAAACGTTCGAGCAACATCTCCACCGCCTGCGTAGTGTCCTAGAGGCTATTCGATCGGCAGATCTCACACTCAAACCAGAAAAGTGTCACTTTGGTTATGAAGAGCTCAAGTTCCTCGGCCATGTAGTGAGCGCCAGAGGAGTCCGACCCGATCCTGACAAGCTTACCGCTGTAGCAACATTTCCGGCTCCTACCGACAAGAAGGCTGTCCGGCGCTTCCTGGGCTTGTGCGCCTATTATCGACGGTTTATTAAAGGCTTTTCCAAGATAGCGGAACCCTTGACTCGGCTTACAAGAGACGACACGCCATTTGTTTGGGATAACGAGCAACAGGCTGCTTTTGCCGAACTACGACAGCGCATGCAGTCAGCACCCGTTCTTGCACATTTTGACGATGATGCTGACACCGAGGTGCATACTGACGCCAGCAACATCGGCCTCGGCGCAGTGCTCGTCCAGCATCAACACGGAGAGGAGAGAGTAATAGCCTATGCCAGCCGCTCCCTGTCCCGTGCCGAGGCGAATTACTCGACCACAGAGAAAGAATGCCTCGCAGTCGTATGGGCGATCACCAAGTTTCGCCCTTACCTCTATGGTCGTCCATTCAAAGTGGTGACAGACCACCATGCCCTGTGCTGGTTGGCAAACATACGTGATCCCTCAGGACGACTGGCCCGGTGGAGCTTGCGCCTACAGGAATTTGATGTAACCATCGTCTATTCGCAATGCCCACGAACTATAGGTGGCGCGCCGTGCTTTTCAATATGGCGCCAGGAGGAGGGTCAACCCGTTTGTTAGCATAGGAACAGATAGGACGTGCGGACGTACGGACCGTGCCACTTTCACCGGATGAAGTCATGAGCTGCGCTGAAATTGATATGAGACTAAAATACTTTCCCAAACCATGGAAAGTGCTAAGTACTCGCCACCTAATTATTTGCTGCGAAGTGAAAGGTTATGTTTCAGCTCCGTTACCGTGCATAACGATGCTTTGCGAAATCCTGTGCGTGCTACATAAACCTGTATGAACTAGAACTGACGTATGAGCTGAACGGCACTCCGAGGTAGTACGTACCGAGCCTGCCTGACGCAATTGCCGCAGTAGTAGGCCGCCAGCGAGTAGCACCATCGCTGCTGCGCGTGATGATGGCTTGCAAATATAAAAGTGTTCTGTGATAATACCCCGTCGTCATTACTTGCGCAGTCGAAAACGCGGAGTTACGTCTTCAACGGAACACAAGCATTTAACATGCCATTCAGTAGCGCTTGTGTCACAGCCATGCTGAGACTCTAGCCGTGTGTACTTCACTCGCACGTTGCAGGTTCGATCAGCACGATCGAAACATGAATATCGAAAAGAATAACCACGTATGCTTTTCGCAACGTCGAAGAAGTTCGCCGAGAGGCGTGGATTGTGGCCGTGACTGCACGTTCCATCGCTCTAACCATTTCGCTTCGTTGGTCGAGCTCGAGCGTGTTGGCGGCATGCGGCGCTCCATAATATCCACAATAATTGTGATACATGCAATGCACAAGAGGAACTATGCTTTTATTTTGATCTCGCTCAAGGATATTATACATTAAATGCAATCAAAATGACTTACGAGCGTGAAAGAACATTAACGCACGAGGGGACGTGAAGTGCAACTCGCTCCTCGTGAGTTAGCGGCTGGTGGTTCATCGTCGCTGTCACTCTGAGTGCGTTCACAGTCTTCTACGTCCAGTGAAAAATCCTCGTCGTCAAGATGGTTTCTTTCAACATCACTGCTGAAAGCAATCTGAAGAATTTCCTCCGTCGAACGACTTCGACCACTCCACGTCACCACGTTTACAATTAGACGTCTGGGCACGGAGAACATCTTCCCAATCTTGCTCTCAGACCGGTCAACAAGCAAATCGCTTGCAGTGTGCTGCCACCTATCAACAAACGTACAAAAACAAGCGGCGCAGCGGTGGCTATGAAACCCAACACACTGGCGAAGGACGGCGTGGATGGAAAGCGTTCGCTCCACGAAAGGCGTCGAGCAGACGCGTCCTCGAATGACTGAAACGTCGCTCGCACGATTCGTAACAGCGCTTTGCTGACAAAGGATAGAGGCCCTATTTTAATGTATCGCCAACTTGAGATCGCTCAGTTATACATGAGCACATCGCGAGCCCGCGCGATCTCCCTCCCGCGTGCAGTGTTATGGGACTCATGCACTACAAGAAACACTGACCAATTATATATGCAAGTAAAACAGGATGAGCTTCAACTGAATATGTCAGACGATAACATTTAACTTACCTACGTGGCTACAGAAAGCCTCGCGAAGCTGATAGTATGTGTACACTGTGGGCTAGCATTGAAAGCGCGAGTTGCCACGTATTTTCACGAAAACTTCGCGTCTCGCAAGAACGAATCAGATTTCTCGTGTCACGGAGGGCCCGGTTTGTTCACTGATGCAGGGAACATGCAAAGTCGTAGTGTTCCTTTCTTGCCAACGCGTTAACACTGAGGCTAGCACAGCCGAACAAGGGAGCGACTGCATAGTGCCGCCATTTTGTCGTCTACTAACCCTCCTCGAGAGGACGCTCATGAATTCCGCTCGGTGGCGCGACAGTCTATGGGCATTGCGAATAAGTCTGGCCGGAAACACGAAGACGCTGATACACTGTCGCGTGCACCCATTCATCTCGTCAACCAAGAAGCAGAGGACGATGACGGCTTCCTGGGCGCCCTTAGCTCATCGGACTTGAGCAGACGGCAGCGAGACGATGAAGAAATTCGACCGGTCATCGATTATTTAGAGGGTCGTAGCGCAGTTATACCACGCCATCTATCCCGCGTGTTGACATCATTCTGCCTCCGAGACAATGTCCTGTACAAGAAAAACACTCGTTCTACGAGCCGCGCTTACCTCCTCGTGGTTCCAAGGGACATGCGGGACGACGTCCTCTTCGCTTGTCATGACGAGCCCACATCTGGCCACCTAGGCTACTCACGAACCTTCGCTAGAGTAGGCGAGACTTACTATTGGCCCGGACTTTCGGCAAGCGTCAAGCAGTACGTCCAAGGCTGTCGTGAATGCCAGCGCCGGAAGACATCATCCCGTAAGCCGGCTGGACTACTTCAACCAATTGACCCTCCTCATAAGCCATTTGACCAAGTTGGCATGGACCTCCTCGGCCCTTTTCCTCTGTCTACCGACGGCAACAAATGGGTGATTGTCGCAACTGACTATCTGACACGGTATGCCGAGACGGAGGCGGTCCCACGAGCCACGGCTTCCGAGGTAGCACAGTTCTTCATGTGCCACGTCGTACTGCGTCACGGTGCTCCCTCTGCAGTCATAACCGATAGAGGCACAGCGTTCACTGCGCAGCTCATGGACGAAGTTTTTCGATTAAGCAACACTAAACATCGAAAGACGACTGCCTACCATCCGCAGAGCAACGGACTTACCGAGCGTTTAAATAAGACCGTCACAGACATGATCTCCATGTATATCGACGTCAAACACAAAACATGGGATCGGATTTTACCTTACGTGACGTTCGCTTATAACACCGCCGTGCAAGAGACAACGCGATTCACACCATTTCGCCTTCTCTACGGCCGCGAGGTTCAGACGATGTTGGACGCCATGCTTCCTTGTCAAGAGGCTGATCAGTTAAAACTGACGCCGAAGAATTTGCAGAGCGTGCAGAGGAAGCTCGCCAGCTCGCGCGACTGCACATCGGTCTGCAGCAACAGGCAGATGCACGACGCTACAACGTCCGCCACAGAGACGTATCCTACAGTCCAGGAGACAAAGTTTGGGTGTGGACCTCTGTTCGTCGCCGTGGCCTCTCCGAAAAGTTGCTGAGCAGATACTTCGGTCCGTATAAGGTGTTACGCCGCGTGAGCGACGTAAACTACGAAGTGGTTCCGGACATTGCGTCGTCAACTGGAACACAACGAAGACAACCGAGCTCCGACATAGTTCATGTCGTGCGCATGAAGCCTTATTTTGCTCGTTCATAATTTTCCTACCGTTCATTTTTTTTGTTTCCTTTATTTGTGTCACTAGCATCGCCTCACCGTTCATTGACTGCGCGCGTAACATTTCACCATTGTCCATTCGCGTTGTGTAAGCTGCTTTGTTTTTTTTTTCTCTTACAACTACCTTGCAGCATCGAGCCGATGCTCTTTTTCGCGGAGGAGGGAATAATGCCACCTGTAGTAGTGGGTTATACGCAAAGGCAGAGGCACAGGCCACGAAAGGAAGAAGTGCGCGCGCTGTCCCTTTTGGCGAACAAGCTCAACCGACGCGTCTGGCAAGAGCCCTGTTACTCTACGTTAAATAAACCCTGCCTGGACCTCTGAAGCGACGTGACAATATTATGCTTGCATTTAACCTTCAGCAAATCGTGAATTAGCCTACACGCATACAAGGTGCCGTAAAAAAAAACATTCTGGATCTTATCCTCCTCAGCCAGCACTTCCCGATCAGTGCTATTAAATCGAGTGTTGTTAAAGGCATTTCGGACCACGATATACCGTTATGCACTTTACCAGTTAGCAATACCCTAATAAATCGTAGCGAAGTATCAGTGATAACTGACTTTCAAAAGGCGGATGACAACAGCATACTAACACACTTAGACTACGAGTTTGGCAACTTTTCACAACTCGCGTGTGACGCATCATGTGACATAGATACTCTCTGGATTACGTTCAAATCAATTGTATGTTTTTGTATCTACAAGTATGTTCCCCGAAAAATTAGGAAACAACAGAGGTCAAACCCATGGATCACGCGAGAAGTTATTCACTCAAAACGTCGCGTGAATCGGCTTCGTAAAACAGCAAAACATAACCCAAGCCAGTCGATAACGTTAAAATTGCAGTACGCTAAATCTGATCTCCGAGATAAGGCCAAAGCGGCAAAGGATCATTACTTTAACGTAACACTACCGAATTTCCTTGCAAATAACCCTCGTAGGTTCTGGAAACATTTCAGTGGAAGAGTGGCAGTGGCAGAACTATCTGCAGAAGAAAAACAACAGAAAGCTGATTACTTTAACGATTTTTTTCAATCAGTATTCACATTTGAAAACAAAACTGTACCCTCGGTCAGTTCGCGCATTACCACAAGCATCGATGACCTAATCATTACAGATGCCGGTATCATGAACCTGCTGTTAAAAATTGATCCCAAGAAATCTAGTGGGCCCGATAACATTCCGAACGAATTTCTTAAAAGGTACGCGGAATGGAGTAGTAAATATCTCGGACTAATTTTTAGGAAGTCTTTCCAGCTCGCTCAATTACCGTCAGACTGGAAATTAGCTAAAATCATACCAATACATAAATCAGGAGATAAAGGTATGGTATCCAATTATATGCCTATATCGCTCACAAGTACATCGCGTAAACTGCTAGAACACATTATTTTTAAACACATCACACTTTTCCTTGAAGGAGTACACTTTCTTTCTCCCAACCAGCATGGATTCAGAAACGGTTTGTCAACTATTACACAATTGACCGAAGTTGTACATGACCTTGCATATAGCCTCAACAACCGCAGTCAAACAGATATGGTCCTGTTAGATTTTTCAAAAGCATTTGACAGTGTATGTCGCAACAAATTAACCGTAATATTAGAAGCCGTCTTAGGTAACAGTCCATTCACCTGTTGGATTAAGGACTTCTTGCTTAATCGAAAACAGTTTGTATTCTTTGAACACGCTACATCAAAAACTGTTTCTGTGTCATCAGGCGTACCACAAGGGTCAGTTCTTGGACCGATGCTATTTTTAATCTATATTAACGACATCGCAATGAACATCAATTCTAACATTAAACTTTTTGCCGACGACTGTGTTATATACCAGGAAATTAATAGTTATACAGACCACCTTGCTCTGAGTGCTTCCCTTAACACAATATCCGAGTGGTGTAAGCTATGGCAGATGTCAGTTAACGTAAAAAAATCCGCCGTGATTACGACAACTAAAAGAAAAAATCCTTCCCACTTCGCTTATGCAGTCGACGGCACCGTACTGACTAGGGTATACGACCATAAATACTTAGGTGTGACGCTTACTGCAGACCTTAATTGGACCCAGCACGTCGATAACATTACCGCAGCAGCACTACGCAAGTTATTTTTTCTTAAAAGATGCCTAAAACTAGCTCCTACCCCGATTAAGCTGCTCGCCTATAATACATTTATAAGACCGATTTTAGAGTACGCCAATGTGGTTTGGTTCCCGCATACGAAGACTAACTTAAAAAAACTGGAAGCAGTGCAAAGAAAAGCCATAAGATTTATCCACAACAGGTACAGGCGCACAGACTCGCCAACTAACCTTCTAAATGTATCCAGTCTAAAAACGCTGTCAGAAAGAGCGAAAGAAGCCCGGCTAAAGTTTTTGTTTCAGATTCTTAACAACAACTTCAGGATAAACGCGTCCAAATACATTTCGTTTTCCGAATCTCGACTTACGCGTCAAAGACACGCAAATGAACTAACAGAATATTCATATAGTAATGAAACTTTTAAACGTTCATTTTTTCCACTTGCCATTAGGGAATGGAATCAACTACACCCATCTACCACAAACACCAAATCGTTCTCGGAATTCGCCAATAAAATTGAAGGTACACACAACTATAGTATTGTCCCAATCAGATGTCATACTGCCTACTGCTATCCCCCATTAGCACTTGTCGGTTGCCTCCCCTTGGCGCAGCTAGGAAAACATACAGGCTAATTCCCTCTTTGTCTGAAAATACTTTTCATGGGATGTGATATTACTGCTTCATTGTACAAATGGTGTTCAACCTTAACACAGTGTCACTTGAGTGATTTGATGAATGTATGCAAGTTGATCGTATGTATTTATGTAACCACTGTTTGTTGTAATATATTATTGTAACCTCTTTTTTTCTACGTTCGTTTGCATAGTTTATTATCCTGTAAACATTTCGTATATTGTACTGAATTTCTGTATTGCCCTCCTGCTACGCTCTCAGCTGAGAGCAGCAGTATTGAAAATAAATAAATAAATAAATAAATAAATAAATAAATAAATAAATAAATAAATAAATAAATAAATAAATAACAGACAGGCTAGCACCTAACTCCTCATCCAGCCTGGCGTAACTCAACAAAACGCAGGCGTAAAGAAAAATATGAACGCTGCAGCGTTGAAGCGAACTTCGTGATGTCTATGACTTCACCAGAAAGCATGCGGTGAGAGCAGCACGTAGAAATATTGCCACGCCCACTTCTTGTCTTGTTTTGATGTATTCGGGTTTGACCGGCAGGGACGGTTATCATCGCTCGACGCTGTCGGCGAAGTAGTGTTCTAGAAGCGTCGAGAGATGATAACCGTCCCTGCCGGTATATAAGCCGACTGCGGATGCTTGTAAAGATAAGCGACTACGCCCGGCTGGGCGACGTGCGGAGCCATGCTGTCACCCCTCCGCCCCAATGGGCCTCTCGCGCTACGAAAGACGGCGGGCGCGCTTCTTCTCGGCCAGATAAGAGTTCATCGTCAGAGTTCGCATACTTTCACTCGCACGCACATTCGGCGCGAGGTTACCTATTTGGTGCATTATGCGGAACGTCAAGGCGGTGCCGAAGCCGACGGTAAAAGTTTACCGAGAGTGTCCATATTATTGCAATGGCAATAAAGCGCGGTTAGCGTACAATATGCACGACACCTGAAAATACGTGCACAATCTAATTCTGGCCGAACTCTTCTTTTTTGCATCACTGGCTATGGTTCATAAACTTTGTAAGAATCCTGGTAATTTACTCCACGTTTAGTTAACTGTGCTTGTCATTTTGCACTTTGCGATGATGTATATTATGTCGGATGCGCAATTTTCCCTTGAGCTGGAAAGGACGGATTTGTTTGTACTTCCTTGCCTTGTGGCATGTGTGCATGAGAGCTAGGCTACGGAAATAGTATGTTTCATACATTGATCGTGTCGGAAAGTCGCACACTGTATTTCTCTGAAAATTAGAGAACCGCTAATACTGTACTGAAAGCGTGAAAAGGCTTTTAGGTTTCGTTTTTGTGCCTCCAACCAGTTGCTGTTTTTTCTTCAGTTCAACCAGCACGGTTCCTACCATCCAAGATGCGCCAGCCTATCTGCTTGATTGTTATATTCTTGTGTGGATTCCATCTCTTCTCAAGGTAAGTCTCGCTCTAGCAGCTGCACCTTATCACTTTTCTGGCATTCTGAAAGACGAGGGAAATAATTATTAGAAAAGTTTGCGGTAGAATATTTATAGCGTCAAGCTACAAACTACGCCTACACAAGTTGTCAAGAAGAAACTTGTGTAGCACATGGAACATCCCTGTGTAAAAAGAAAGCTGTGCTAGGAGCTCTGCCGTGTTATTACTTCATGTCAACACTTTTACAGCGAAAGCTGTTATGAGATCACAACAAGGGCCGTTTTTGACGCCGTAGTTGTCTGCCGCCACCGCCTGCAACCACTACTGCGCGAGATAAGAAAAAAAAAAAACGAAACAATGGAAAAATATCCAGAATGGAACGGCGCTCGAACCAGGGCTTTCTGCGTGGGAGCCCAGTATTCTACCTCAGTGCCACGGCGGTGATTCAAACTGGTTCGTAAAAAGACCCTATATAGGCTTGATGTCCGGAAGGAACGGAATTAACATATGTAATGTAGCGTGGTGGAAGAGTAAAATAACAACCAGGCGTGACACAACGCGAATTTTGTAACCAGGCGTCACATAATGCGAATTGCACAACGAGTGGATTGTTGAATGCTTCCAACCCATTACAAAGGGCTCTGTCATAATTCTTCATCGTCATCAGCCGCCGCATCAACAAAGTGCACGTAATGCCTAACATATGGTAGCTCCTTTGTCCGCAGAATGACGAATAATGTCGTGGTGAGTGCTTCCCAACTTGACAAAAATTATTATTTGTGGCGTAGTGGATAAGTTGCTAGTTTACTAGTATTAGTAGCCGCGAGAGAGTTTATAACGGGCTCTAGAAATGCCGCTTTTCGAGCTTTCGCTGTGACTGTGCTGCGCTTTCCACGCAGGCAGCTTTCGGAACTGCGCAGCCCTTCCCAGAGTTTCTCTCTCGAAGAATGATAGAACGTGGTCTTCTGTGAGCGAAACATCATTATCCTGCCACATAGTTCAACCACCTCGTCACTCCATGGCGTCTTCATCCATTTACTCGCCATCGTTCTTTTTTTCCCGATGCGAAATGTATGGAAGGTGGTTGCAGTAGCTGTAACGTTTTTTAAGAAGGTTGTCGATATAAGCATTAATACAAAAACATGCAAGAACGACTTTGTAACTTTGGTGAGCGTGGGGAGAAATGTAACAAGAGAGAGTATGGAGGCTTCATTGTATAAGCACTGATATTCAGTAAGGAATAAAGGTAGTGCTTCGTGGTGTAACGACAGGTCTGGTACGTCAAAGCAGGTTTTCATGGTCATGACAAAGAGTGACGGTAGTTACTTTTGTCGGGAGTCGACAGCATAAAATGAGTGCAACGATTCGAAATGGATTCGAGAGTAAGGATAAGATTGTACTGTATAGAGTCTCATATGAAGCATGAGTATCCATCTATATCCGTCTATAAATGGGAGGTTTATGTGGAGTGAGCTTCACATAAGCACCCTTAAAGGTAACCATATTGCATAAATATACGCTGCGGTGCTATTAACATCGCTATAGGTGTAGCAGTCGAGCGCCATAACCACTACACCATCGTGGCGGGGCAACTATGAAGACTTCAATTTTCGTGAACCAGTAAACTTTACGTAATTCACTGTAATTTACTCGCAGCGATAACCGTCTGACTCCCTCGCGAAGGTTTTTGCGCTGACTGCCTCCATCCACGCGTCTGCTATTTCTGCAATGTCAGTTAAGCTCCCCGATTTCGCACGGGCGGTAGCGCTCGCCGGTCACGCCCTCTTTTTCTATATTTCGTGCTTGTGTCGTGACTCATGGAATATACGCTACGGTGCTATTAACAGCGCTATAGCTACGTTATCGGGGAGTATTTTCTATGAAACATATGGGGAAGGTAGGATACCATAACTACTTATATGAGTCGAAGTTGCAATGATAAGACCAGTAGGCAAAAAAAAAAGTTATTTACGCGTACTCCAGCTGTCAGGTTTATGGTATAAATACGTGCATTTACACTTGTAGTACTAAGTTCCGAGAGAAAGTTGAAGTACCAGTTCAATGATTTGCTAAGGTCATTTTGAAGATGCCGGCTGTTGGTTGGTTGCATTAGTAATTAGTAACTGCAAGAACAAAAGTCACAGTTTCGTCGCAACGGCGAAGCAATGAATGCGATAGCACAAAATTGGAATGTAACGCGAAGAACGGAAAGCGGCTCGAAAGTGCCAGCGCGTCGCTCGAGCCCAAAGGACGCATGAAAAGAACGCACACAGGACGAGCGCGAACTATCATGCGTCACAGCTCGACACTTGAAGCGCACTGCTGAAATATAAAGCAGGACGCACGAAACGAACGAACAGGTACGCACAGGAAGAGCGCCAACTGTCACAGTTGTTACTTATTTCTGTTTGAACAGCGCGCTCCTTTCTCAAACGTGGCCGCTGCAGCGAGCGAAGTGACCTTCGTATGCTCTGTGACTTCAGCGCGGACATCGTGGGGAAAGCACAAGACATACAACCCCCCGGTCCGCCCCCCCCCGACCGCCCCCTTCTTTCCTCGAGATAAGCGCACGAAGGCGACCACGCCCTGTAGGGCGAAGAGCAACGGCGTTCGCAGGAGTGGGGCGACGACGTTTAAAGCGCGCCACGCGCGCACACCGCGTCATCTATGTGGCGACTAAAAATGATGTTGAAGTAAATGGTGTATATAAATAGCTCGCCGTTAGCAGGCTGAGAGACGGTATTGTTGGTGGCCTAACCGTCTAACGCCGCGAGCTGCAAAGCGAAAGGTCACTTGTTTGATTCCGCGTGACGGAGTTTTTCTGAATTATTTTTCTTTGTGGCTTTATATATATATATATATATATATATATATATAGACATATACGGTGCATGACGGCGGTGACAGTGACGGCAAAAATGAGCCGAGACTGTCCATATAATTGCTATCGCAATAAAAGACAGTAGTCCACAAACCGCATTGCCGTAGATATCATTACGCAGTTAGGAGCATCAATTATATATATCATTAGAAAGTCCAGTTCCGCAGGCAAGTGTTACGACCGGCTTTGGAATGTGACGTGGCCGGTGCCATTGTGCGCAATGCTGTCAGTCACGCTTGTCACTCATAAGGATTCCACTTAGGCAGACACTTTGAGGAGGCCACGGAGATCGGCATTTTTCGGGAAGTTATGGCGGCGTGGGCAGGCAAGCATAGTGTGCAGCCGCAGACGGGTTCTGACTGGAACAATGGGGAAGCCTCGGACAGCTCTTTACACCAGCACCAGGTGCAGTCGGCACGGGACAGCGCCTACCTCGAGGTTCCCACCAAACCTCTGCATTCCTTATCCCGAACGCAGACGTGAAAGTTTGTGCGAGTTCAAGGGAGCCATCCGTCTCCCCCTCGAGGTGAACGACACCTCGCCTCTCCTTCTTCAGACTCAACTTCCTCGCTGATATTCCCGTTTTGAGTCGTCGGGGCGTGGCTTGTGTACTGTGCGAATCATTGCCTCCTCTCTGGAGGCCGAACGCCGGGATGGGAAGTCACCGGATTGACGGGAGCTGCGGACACCGGTTTTGAGTGCCTCACAGTTGTCTGATTTGGGGCTTTATAAGCCGAAGACTTGTTCTAAAAATCTCTCCCTCTGTTGATATATCCCATCATGCCTCTATGTAAATAAACGTCTGATCTCTTCAGTACGAACGCGCCTTCCTCTCTGCAATAGATGGGCTAACGGGTATACCGGCGATGGCGAGGTACTGTTGACGTGACCCGCCAGACCCGAGTCGCAACACTAGTGATGATTTTGTGATGGGTTACAACATGACAGTTTTAAGTAACGGTTGCGCAGGCTGTACAAGCTGAGACTTTGCTTCCCAAGCTATGAAACTGGGCTCTACAAAACATATGCTTACAAGTGAATGGCCTGCATACCTTACCTTTTGTGATATAATATACAACAATTTGAAGGTTGATGTCGACAACGTGCCAAGTTTAACTTTTCGGCCCCGATCTGTAAATATGAACCGGCGGACAAAGTGTGAGTCGCCGTCGTAAAAAGTATAATGCATATAATGGGGGAATAAAACCCAGGTTGGGGTTCTTAAGTGCTCTCGTGCAAATGCCCTCCTTGGTTGGTCTCATCATTTCGATCCTGTTGTCGTCACGCCGGCCGGTCTCGAGATAATAAGTTACAGTTCTCAAAAGCCAGCCTAATAAAATATTGCGAACAAACCTCAAGCCGTGGTAGCTCTCGGCCCGACTGTCCAGTCGCTGGGGTGGCCCACCGTGTGCTAGGGTACACGCTTCTGGACATTTATTAATAATGCTTTCCCAAACCAAACCAAGAAACCTGAAACATAAGGAGAAATCCGCATTTCGAAAATTCTACATTAGTTCGTGCATGGTTTATTTAGGTTGAGTATTTGGCCTTGATTTTATATTTTCTATCTTTTTTAGTGTACAAGGAGGCTCATGTTCAAGTTCTGAGCCTACACGAAAACCTACTGACCCCTCGTGTGTTGGTGAAGTAAGTATTATCGCGTTGGCACACGCAGTCTTGTTTCGTAAATGTAAACTTACATAACGTGCGGGATAATTTAAACCTAAAGTTGGCGACTGGCACTCAGAATCTCGAGTGCCGAGAAGAAAAAAAAACGGACAGTGTAGGTTTTTCTAGTGCCACTCTCTGTAGACTTCGTTGTGTGCTGTCTTGATGATTAAGACATCATGATAAGTCTATCCTAAATATTCTATGTCTACACACACACACACACACACACACACACACACACACACACACACACACACACACACACACACACACACACACACACACACACACACACACACACACACACACACACACACACACACACACACACACACACACACACACACACACACACACACACACACACACACACACATATATGGGTCATTCCATATCAAGTGTACCTGGTCGTTTTTCGACCATCTCCAATCTCGCTGAAAAAAAATCACGTTGTTACACCTTCACATGGAAAGCAATTATTGCAGCATCATTTTTTTGGGAAAAAATTTCTGGGGCCTAGGGGGCGCTTTAAACTTTCCGCTCGGAAGTCAATCTGTGTCGTGCGAAATAATTTGAATAAAATTATTGCTGCGCGGCATTACTAACGCACATTTATTTTCTTATTCTTAATACATTGGTCTTTCATGACTATGAGAGTTTGTTCATCTTTGCATGAATTTACACTATTTTTCTGTGTGAGGAAACATTGCGAAAAGCAGCATTTTTAGGAATTTTTTAAAAAAGCACTGTTTCTTTCGTGAGAAATATAAGCACAATATCAGCATAACAGGGACCTATACTAACGACAAAAAATACTGCTTCGACAAACGGAGCTGAAACATCGTGCCTAAATTTCAGAAAAGTTTGAAAAAATTACAATTTTACCCACATTACGCCGTCATTTTTGCAATGTAGCGGTCTGAGTAAAAATCTGAGCTATAAACCATTTTATTGTTCAATTTGTTACTAACTTACACCAAAAGTTTCAAAAGAGTAGATTTTGTTTTAAGCGAGAAAACAATTTTTGAACTTAACAACCTCATACCTGCGCTAAGCTTCTTTTTGTGTCGCCTTCACCTCACAACACGTCGCCGCCGGGTCGGAGCGGCTGCCATTTCGCCGTCGCCCTATTGACTCAAACGCTCTATTGACTGCTGGAACTATGCCTGGCAACGACACGGACGACATCCGGCACTTCTAGCGTGAAAAACGTGGAGCAAAAAGCAAGCAGCTCGAAGCGTACCGCGGCAGACGCAGACGACGCGGAAAGCCGAAAGCAGACGAAGCGGCGCACCGTTGTCATGGCAACCACTCCTCCGTCGCTGCTTGGCCACGTCTCTCTCCGGCAGCCGGAGAACGGCAAACGGCGAGCTGCCGTGCCGCTAGCGTGAGCGGCCCATGAAGGACAGCTCTATGACTTGCGTTATTCGCAGCACGCTAGCCTGGGCGACGGCGAAAGGGCAGCCACTCCAACCCGGCGCCGACGTGGTGTGAGGTGAAGGCGACACAAAAAGAAGCTTAGCGCAGGTATGTGGTTGTTAAGTTCAAAAATTTTTTTCTCGCTTAAAACAAAATCTACTCTTTTGAAACTTTTGGTGTAAGTTAGCAACAAATTGAACAATAAAATGGTTTATAGCTCAGATTTTTACTCATACCGCTACATTGCAAAAATGACGGCGTAATGTGGGTAAAATTGTAATTTTTTCAAACTTTTCTGAAATTTAGGCACGATGTTTCAGCTCCGTTTGTCGAAGCAGTATTTTTTGTCGTTAGTATAGGTCCCTGTTATGCTGATATTGTGCTTATATTTCTCACGAAAGGAACAGTGCTTTTTAAAAAAATTCCTAAAAATGCTGCTTTTCGCAATGTTTCCTCACACAGAAAAATAGTGTAAATTCATGCAAAGATGAACAAACTCTCATAGTCATGAAAGACCAATGTATTAAGAATAAGAAAATAAATGTGCGTTAGTAATGCCGCGCAGCAATAATTTTATTCAAATTATTTTGCACGACACAGATTGACTTCCGAGCGTTAAGTTTAAAGCGCCCCCTAGGCCCCAGAAATTTTTTCCCAAAAAAATGATGCTGCAATAATTGCTTTCCATGTGAAGGTGTAACAACGTGATTTTTTTTCAGCGAGATTGGAGATGGTCGAAAAACGACCAGGTACACTTGATATGGAATGACCCATATATATTGTGGCGAAGCATTTGGTACTGTTTAACGGTTGCGTTCTCCAGCGGCTCCTAGTGGGTCGTCCTCTTACAAACGCCGCTCGCTCTCGGAGCCCGTGCTTTGGCCTTGACTGTCGCCATAGCGAGTTGTCGCCGAGTGCCGTCCAATAAACAGCTTAACAAATTGGTGGAGAGTGCTGTGCTCCCATTCGATGCCTCTGGAGCTTCGATCCCGTACCCTACCAGCTACCATGCCTCAAGACGCCGCCCAGCAGACGCCTCCGCCTACACCGACCTCATGTCCCGGTGTCCCTCGTATCCGCGACCCCCCAGTCTTCACTGGCGCAGATGGGACCGACGTGGAGGACTGGCTCGCGATCTACGAACGCGTGAGTGTCCCCAATAAATGGGACGAGGCAGGAAAATTGACCAACTTGGTTTTCTACCTCGCGGGTGTGGCCGGCCTGTGGTACAACAACCACGCATCCGATTTCACGACGTGGTCCGACTTCAAGACCGCCATTATCAACGTGTTTGGCCGCCCTGCCGTTCGTAAGCTGCAGGCCGAACAGCGTTTGCGAGAACGAGCTCAGCAGGCCGGCGAAATCTTTACCAGCTACATTGAAGACATCCTCGATTTGTGTAAGAAAGCCGACGCCACCATGTCGGAATCTGACAAGATGAGGCACATTCTGAAAGGCATCGACGACGATGCCTTCACGATGCTGCTTGCCAAAAACCCCAGCACAGTGGCCGAGGTCATCACGCTCTGCCAGAGCTACGAGGAGCTGCGCCG